>NW_010117962.1:0-1749 GCF_000699245.1 Pterocles gutturalis
TGAAGTGCCCCTGACCCCCCCGGCGCTGCTCCCGTTCCTCCAACTCATCGTTGTTGAGGGAGGTGGCATCCGACAATCCCACCAAATGTTCGACGGAATCGAACTTTTGTAAATCGGAAGCGATGGTTTGAAGGCTCAAGACGGAAAGATTGTCGCTGGGGGGGTCTTCGCTCCCCAGAAATGTCCCTCCTGTCCCCCCCACCTGATTTTCGCCGTGTTGGGGACTCGCTTCGGCTCCGACCGGCGACGCTCGGCGAACGATGAGGCGTTGGAGGCGCCGGGCGTGGATTTGTTCGCTGATTTGTTCCAAATTGCGTAAAGCCACCGAATAACGCGTCTTGGCTTGAGAAACCAACCGCTCCAACGCTGTCACCTTCGACTTGTGCTCCTAGCGAGGGGACAACGGCCACCGCGGCCACCTCAGAATCCAAAACCATGGGTCAACCCAACCCCAACTGCCTTTTTTCCCCTCCCAAGATTCTTACTTTACCCCCAAAACTGGTGGAAACCACCAAGATCTTCCCCAAAATCAACCCCAACTGTCTTTGTTTCCCACCCACGACTCTTATTTTGCCCCAAAATTGCTGGAAACCACCAAGATCTTCCCCAACCACCAAGATCTCCCCCAACCTCAACACCATCAACTTTTTTTTTTTCCACCCAGGACTCTACTTCACCCCCAAAATTGGTGGAAACCACCAAGATCTTCCCCAAAATCAACCCCATCAACTTTTTTTCCCCTCCCACGACTCTACTTCTCCCCAAAAATTGGTGGAAACCACCCAAGATCTTCCTCAACTCAACCCCAAGTCTTTGTTTTCCATCCACAACTCTTATTTTACCCCCAAAAATCGGTGGAAACCACCCAAGATCTTCCCCAACCACCAAGATCTTCCCCAAAATCAACCCCAATCGTCTCTTTTTTCCACCCTTGACTCTTTATTTTGCCCAAAAATTGGTGGAAACCACCAAGATCTTCCCCAAAATCAACCCCATCAACTTTTTTCCCCTCCCACGACTCTACTTCACCCCAAAAATTGGTGGAAACCATCAAGATCTTCCCCAACTACCAAGATCTTCCCCAAAATCAACCCCAACGGTCTTTGTTTTCCACCCACGACTCTTATTTTGCCCCAAAAATTGGTGGAAACCACCAAGATCTTCCCCAACCACCAAGATCTTTCCCAAAATTCGATCCCCGCACAGGTCGTCCCCGTCCCCGCCGTCGTTTCCGGTACCTCGAGGATTTGGTTGAACTGAGCTTTGAGTTCGAAATAAGGTTTGCTCTTCACGATGACGCGTTTGAGGGATTTTTGGAGGGTTTGGACCTTGGCTTCGGCTTGTTGACACAACTGGGTCACCCGTTGGTGCTCCCGTTCGCTCCGTAACTGCTCTTCCTCCGCCTCGTTGACCTGGAAAACAGCCCAAAACCTTTGGAAATACACCAAAAACCTTGTGAACGCCCCAAAATTCTTGTGAACACTCCCAAAAACCTTGGAAACACCCCCAAAGTCTTGGAAATCCCCCCAAAAACATCAGAAATGCCCCCAAACCCTCTGAAACATCCCAAAACTCTTGGAAATGCCCCAAAACCTTGAAAATACCCCAAAACCCTTGGAGATATCCCCCAAACCCTCAGAAATGCCTCAAAACCCTTGGAAACACCCCAAAAACCTTGTGAACAACCTAAAACTCTTGTGAACACCCCAAAACCCTTCAAAACCCCCCAAAAACTTGGAAACATCCCCA
>NW_010117962.1:1803-2140 GCF_000699245.1 Pterocles gutturalis
CCCCCCCCCCCCCCCAATTTTGTGAACAACCCCAAACCCTTGGAAACAAACCCAAAAGTCTTGGAAATGTCCCAAAACCCTTGGAAACACCCCAAAACCCTTGTGAACACCCCGAACCCTTCAAAAACAGCCCAAAACCCTCGAAAATTCCCCAAAACCCTTGGAAACACCCCAAGACCTTCCCTCAGAAACACCCCAAAACACCCCAGAAACCTTGGAAACATCCCAAAACCCCTTGTGAACACCCCAAAACCCTTGTGAACACCCCAAGACCCTTGTGAACACCCCAAGACCCTTGAAAACAGCCCAAAACCCTCGAAAATTCCCCAAAACCCTT
>NW_010117963.1:0-16999 GCF_000699245.1 Pterocles gutturalis
TTGCTAATAGGCTGTAATTAGTCCAAAGGTTTGGAAGTTTCTTTCTGGTAAAGAAAACCACACACCTGGCCAAAATACTGCAACAGTTAAAGGACTTTGTTACAAAGTTGTAGAATCACCCACTCCGGCTCATTCAGGCTGTAAAGGATCCCAGGATGTCCGTGGTCTAAGCTCCTGCTCAGAGTAAGATCGATGCTGGATTTACACCAGGCTGCTCCGGGCTTTGTCCAGTTGGGCCACAGATCCAGAGACTTTTTAGCTGCTTGCATGAGCCCTTTCTGGAGTCTCATCACGTATCATTATCTACAGGCATCAGACCGCAGCCATCCCTTGCTCTGTCAGTAAATTAACGAACAGGTTGGATTACAAAGAAAACCTCCGTTAATAGTATATGTGCTCTGGAACTGCAACCAGACTACTCAAAAATGGGATAGTTTTAGCATGAAAAACAGCAAGTATGGCTCAAACAGTTGAAGACAGCTCTAGATTTTCGTGCCTGAGGCAAAATTCATTTATTGAATGAAAAAGATATGATTCATTTTGCCTGACCTTATTCGGGGGATTTTAGAAAGCTTTTTTCCCTGCCTGATTGAACAGCCTCAGCTTTGTTTTACTTGCATTCCTTTGTCTTTTTCTCTTTGCTTCTTTTTCAGTCCTATGGAAGGGTAAAAAAAGAATTAAGGCAGCGAGTAACAATATTAAATATTAGGTAGCAGTGAAACTAGATCTCTCTGTTAAAGTAAATAAAACTAATCATTTCTACAGCTAATCTAAGTTATCCATACAAAGTTGTCATTTTCTTTGGAAATATTTTTACTTTGGAAATATTTTTCTTTAATAATGCTCCTGCATAGATAAATCCTCTCTTAGGGTCGCAGTCAAGTTTCCTCAGACCTTTTTCCTCTTTTTACGGCTGTGTCCCCACCACCCCCTTGTTGCAGGATCAGCCATAAATAAGTGCCAGGAGCAGGGGGAAGCTCACACCTCTGCGGAGCTGGTGCCAACAGCTCTCCGATGCTTCCACCCAGCAGGAAAAATGCGTTTATTCTTGTAAGCCAGGTCGTACAAACGAAACAACCAATGGAAACTCACGGGAATGGACCCTAACAGAATTTTCTTAATTTTGTAATAAACTGTTATACTTACGATTGCCTGATTCCCATTATCAAACCTGTTTGCACTGTGACTCAACTGCAAAGGAGGCATTATCGGAACTTCAGTAGCAGAACTGCCAACGTATGCTGAGACCCAACGCGCTTACAAAATAAACTAGTTTAGCCTTTCCTATGTTCTACAAATATTGGGCTGATACTTTTTTTAATTGTTGTAAGTTAAACAAGTCAAAAAACTGGTAATTATTAATTGGTAGCTATTTCCAGGGCTGTTTTCAAGATTTAGATAATATTAAAATTAATATGTTTGACATGAAACTTTTTTCCGGAGTAAACTTGGATATGACTTTCTTATCAACACGATACAACTCAAATATCTATTAGCCATTCTGGCTTTTCCACTGAACACAGGGACTTTGTTGATGGTCTAGACTTTCTGGTAAAGAAGACTAACATATGTGTGTGCCTTAATGCAGTATACGGATTAAAATTGCCTAAAGAAAACCTTAACCTAGTTACATGCTAGTATGCAAAAAATAAGCATAAAGCTTTAGAAGGTTGCAGAGGAAGGGCACAACCAGCAGGAAATAAAGTCTGTCAAATCATGCACACCAAACTGAGAAAAAAAAGGAAAACATTAACAAGACAGGTAACTCCGCCTTACGAGCTCTCTCTAACGTACAGCAGGGGTCAGACCATCTCCCACATTATACTGAACAGGTAAAAAAATCTGAAAAGACGTACCTAAAGAAAGGAAACATTGAAAGAAGTACATAAATTTTACTGGTTTTATGGTGCTTAAGAATCTTTATAGTCCAACTTTCATAATCTGTTAGACATGTTCTGAGAAATTAAAGATTATTTTAAAAACATTTTGCACTGGGTTTTTCACCACTCACACCGAGGAAATTTGAGAAATAACTGATAAACATCTAACACTTCTGAACACTGATCATTTTCCTCTTTTCCCCTCTGCTTGGGCAGTTGCTGACATGCACCAGTCATCATTTCCTTGACAGCTGCCACTCAGGACTGGGCTGCTGAATACCTGGAGCACCCACCATTATAATTCCAGTTACAGTCCTCCGGCGTGGGGCACGGGGTCAGGAGATGGCTGGGGCCGGCTGGAACCATCCCACCTCCATACTTCCCAAGCCCAGGGTCACAGAGAGGTGCACGCTCATATTAATAATTACAGTCACTGAACAGAAGAGGTTCAAGCATGGCAGGATGTGTCCAGAGCACTGGGAAAATACATTTGCCCTTTCCCTCAAGCTGTTTGAGCCTGGGCCCACCTCCCTTGTGCAGATAAGGATGGAACTTGCCTCTTTGCTCCAGAATCACCCCATGGTCTCAAATCCCAGACCAAAGCAAGACAAAGTCAGAGGCGATGTCCATCCCAGGCGGGACTGCCTCCCATCATTGGGATGGATCCACGCTTCTGCCCTTGGTCTGGAGAAGGGCTGCTCTGCCTGTCCCTGGTCCTGCTGTCCCCTGTGGCTCCCTGGTTAGTGCACGGTCACACAGTCCTGCAGGGACACCTTCGGAGGGAGTGTCCCCCCCAGAGCAAACGGGGTGGCACCACTCTCGAACAACCCGTGCTGTGATGGTCTGCAAATGACCGTGTTGGCATCGGTCCCTGCCCTGCTGTCACAGCACCCAGCAGCACTGGGGTGCTCCGGGAGATTCTCCCCTGTGCCTGCAGCTCCAGCGTGTCCCCGGGTGGGCTGGTGGGACCCAGGGCTGCAGGGCTCGCCTGGCAGGGACCTGTGCCCATTTATCCCCGCTTTGTGTGGGATTTTTGTTGCACTAAATAATACTAAACAAAGAGAGACGACCATTTCTCTGTACTCTCCTGTAAATCCACCCTCCGGGGAACTCAGGTTCCTGGGAACCTTACAGAGAAAGCTGCTGGTCCAGGGTGACACCAGGACCCAGCAGCTGAACTGCACATACACCCTGCTGCTGCCCAGGGTTTGCCATAGTCCCGAAATTCTCAGGCGATGCTGGGGATATGGAGGCATTGGCTTGTGCAGTTTTAAGTGGTCTGATGAAATTATTTAGGTTCCAATATAAAAAACCACATCTGCTGGAGAGAATTTCGGAATATGACTTGCAAGTACAGCAGGAGCATCAGAGGTCTCCTGGGAACACCGCCAGCTGTTGGGGTCAAGCCTCGTGCCTGCAGCCGACCGGCAAAGTGCAGCTCTGCCAGCACCCCCCGGAGCAGATCTCCTTCGGAAGGTGCCCATGTGCCAGCACACCAGGATTCATCAGCATGTTCACCTAACAGCAAGGCTCCTTTGCATTCGGACTTGCCAGTTTTAAATACAGAATAATTGAAATTCTTACATTTCCTCCCGTGAATTTTACTCCAGTTGGTTAAGTGGAGCCACAGTGCCTGGAGCAGCTTGAAAGCACCGTCACATACTTTCCAAAGGTGACTATTGTTTTCTATCGCTGCACTGGAGTTCACCCTTTTCTGAAGCCCAGGCACTGTGGAAAAAAATATTACTTGTATTTAATGAAAACTCTTTGGAACTGAATAACCCTGTCATTGATGTAAAGGTCACAAACCCCACCAGCTTAAACAGCAGCTCTGGGCACTCTCTGATATTCTGAGAATGCCATTTATTTATGGAAGGTCTAAGGATTAATAACCTTTCCTTCACCCAAAGGAGAAAAAAGTGGAGCGAGAGAGTCATAAAGCTGATTCGAACTGTTGTTTTCATGATCTGTTTCTCAACAGAATAAAACTGTTCATCGAGTAGCGGTGTGTTTGTCCTGATCACAGCGCTCCTTCCTCGGTGGCAGAGATGCAACCGGGATTGCGAGGAAGACTAGAACGACAAGTATAACCAGAATAAATTTTCATAATGTAAAGCATTTACAACACATGCAGCAACAGGCTTGGAAACGTCAGAGTGAGATGGATATACTGCATTCCACCTTTGTCTGTCAGATGTTTTGGCTTCCTTTTATCCCCTGTTGGGCGGACACCCATCTCCACAGCGGATCTAAGCGGTGCTGACAGGGCTGGCAAGTCCATTAGGCTTTCCAGTCTCGCTGCCGTTTTTTCCTTCTCCAGCAACAGCAGGCAGTTATGCTCGCGTGTATACACAAGTGCACGTTTATACACACACATATTCAAACAGAGAGGACTTTAAACCTTGGGAATCCTTAATTTTTTTTTAATAATTCATTTCCTGAAAAGCCTCAGAAATATAAATATAAATATTCTATATTCTACTGGGAACTCTAGAACAGGGCCAGGAGCAGCAGTTCAGTGCAATTTTGTCACATATGTGTTTGTCCTTGTTGGGAAGCTGTTGATGGCCAAACAGGCGAGCTTTCCTGGCAGCTGCCCGAAACCTGCGCTCTTCATCGCTTTCGTCTCTTTGCTCAGCACGAACAAACAAACAAAACCCCACTCTTGTCAGGTTAAAACTGAATATTCAGCAAGAACAGAAGATTTTTCATTCTTGCCCCCTCACCAACCCCATGTGAAATGTCAGGGAAATAAAAAATCACCAAAAGCTGCCCTTTCCTCCCAGTGCTGTCTGCCAGCCGACCGCTCCGGCAGAGCTGCTCCCAGCTCCACGAGGAGCGGCCGTGCAGAGAGAGCAAACCACACCAAAACTGCCGGATTTTTGCCCGCAATAGCCAGCTGAGAAGCCTTCCCATTTACACGCCGTGGGTAAAGGCCAGGCAGGAGGAACAGAGGAGGCAGGAGCGGGTTTTTCCCCGGTGCAGAGCCTGTGCAGCAGCAGGTCAGAGCCAAGCCAGGGGCCGGGTCTGCTGCTGTGCTCCTGCCACACCACAGAGCCCCGAACAGTGACAGCTCTGACACCCTCACTCTGAGCGTGAGTGGCACTCGGAAACAGGGATGTCTCATCATCAGCCCGACAGATTTGCATAAAACCCGACAAGGTAACAATAACCGACTCTCCTCTTGTCTGCCAGATGCCTGCGACCTGTTTGGAAAGGACGGAGCACAGTCTATCGACATGCTGCCGAGCAGGGGAGCGGTGCCGGTGCCATGCTGAGGCAGGGACGTGGCTGTGGCAGCAGTGTTTTGCAGCCAAATGGACTGGAGTTTGCAAAAAAACAATAGGGAAACCCCTGCAGCCCCTGGGAGGGAGCAGGGCAGGCTGCAAGGGTAGGAGTGTGCCTGTGCCTGCAGAATAGGGCTTATTTGTCACTGATCTCTGTCCTTCCCTGAAAAGCTGTTCTTGCAGCAGCACACCTTTATCACAGCCTGTCATTCCTGGGGGCTGCAGTGTCTGATGGAAACGAGTGCATCCAGATGCAGTACAACAGGGCATCTCCTGATCAGGACCGAGCGTGTGTCACCACTGCAGGTGACTCCTGTCCTCCAGACAAGGCAAAGACACGAGATGAATAGATCTCCAGTAATCCCACAAGCCAGATCCAGCAGTAAAGCTGTGTGATTGATAACCCTTCAGCGGGGGAAAAAAAATACCATAAATCCTCATCTGACAACACGCAGTCTGAGAATTGGACAATCCATTGGGCTGATGGATTTGCTTTGATGTTGCATTATATCATCCGGGCTGCAGAGCCCAAAGGTGTCACTGGGATCCGGACTTCGTTGTGCTGAGCACTTGGCTAAGTACCTACCCACCGCTACCGGCAAACCCGTCCCTGCACGCTCGGGGACATCCCGTCTTGGCAGGGTGGGATGTGACGGCTGGGGGGCAGCGGCCGTGGGGCATGGGAGAGCCCTGGGTATGCAGGACAGAGAGGGAAGGCAGGAGTGGGAGGGCAAGAGTGCTCACCATGCCATGGCAAAGGGAAACTAGAGCCAGACCAGAAATGTGCTGCCCACAACGGCCCGAGGAGGCTCCAGAAGAGGCAGAGCTCCAGCACAGGGCTTTCAGAGCAACTGGATCCCTCCTCTCTCATCTGAGCCAGCAAAGATGCTTTGCTTGTATTTGGTAAAGAAATGAAAATTATTTACAAGTCAGTCATCTTTTCAAAATACAAGCTGAGCCTCCTCCCCCCCACAAAAGGTTCTGAATTCATGGTTCTTTTCCATATTGTGGGTCCTGGTTTCTAACAGGCTTTTTGTGTCTTTTTTTAGTCAAAGTTGTTATGAGCAATGTCATGTAAAAACACTCAGGACATTTCCATGGACCTGATTCATAAACCAAACACAAATCCTGCTCTGCTGTGTGCACTGGTTCCCCAGACACTGCAGCTTAGGAAAGAGAGGAAGACACTTAACCAAACCAAACCCTGCCACTCCCTGGAGACCAAATCCACAACCCACAGCCCGCTTTCTCTCCCTTACTGAGGCCCTGCCAGGGAAGAGAACTGGGCAGAAGCTTTGGGAAGCCAGGGAGGAGCATGGTGATGAACCAGCATCACTTACACACAGCGCACAGGAGTTACACCGAGCCAGGAGGCTGGAGACCCATCCTGTGGTTATTCCTGGGATGCAAGCGCCAGCTCTTGAAGCGAGGCAGTGACCAGACAACTCTCCCCATGCACAGGGGTGACAAGGATGTGGGAAACAGTTTCTAGAATTGTGATTTATTTCAGAGCAGACTAAAGACACTCAGCAATGACCAGGCAGGAGTGGGATCTGTGGGAAGGTGCTTGGGTGTTCACTGTCCCTGCGAAACAGGAATTCATAAGGCAAAGAACAGCGCAAAGTGACAGCAAAGGTTATCTCCACATCCCCTCCCTCCAGTGAAGCCATGGCTACGCCCAGTGGGTTTGGTCCCCCTGAGCGTGGTCCCTCAGTCCTGGGGGTCCCCACGCCCAGGTGTCGCCCCAGCAGAGCTGCCATCCACCCTGGCGCTGGGCTGGGCAAGGGCATCCTGGGGACTGCTGGATCCTCGGGACATGGGTTAGTGGGTTGGGTGGTGTTGGATTGATGGTTGGACTTGATGATCCTTGAGGTCTTTTCCAACCCTAATGATTCTGTGAACTTTAGGGGTGGTTGGTCACCCTCAGCTGAACGTGCCCAACACCAACGGCCGGACCAGAGTCTCTGCCATCGGCACTGCAGGCAGGGACACGACTTGTTCTTGTAGCAGACTAGAGACAACAACTTCTAAAGGGGTCAGACAACCTCATGCTTTACCAAACTTGTGCTTTACTCATGCCTTATAAGGGAAGGTTGAAGTAAGGGCTTAGCACAAGATTCTCCTCCAGAGCATTCAAAGACAAGGAGCAAGGAGCTAAAGAAACAAATGTTTTCAGCCGCCCACTGTTCATCACCTCATAAAGTGTCAAGATTCCAGCACTTCGGGAACAACGCCATTTCCATTTCCAAAGGCTTTTGGTTAGCGCTTGTGAACAGAAGAGAGTGCATTTTCTTCAGATGGTTATTTTACTTGACTGAAAAATGTAGTTTGTTAATTTGGGATTAATTCTGGTTTTGTTTTGCTATTGCCAAAACAGGTATTATTTTCTTGAAATTTTTAAAATCTTTAATGTAGTCGTTGTATGAGTATTTTAATCAAAAAATGTTATCTTAGTTTGAAATTTTGAATCTCTAATTCAGAACATGACATGAAATGGTTTTGGCTTTTATTTTTGGTATTAAGCAACCGCTATTTATTTCCTGTTCCTTTTAACCACCTTTTTTCTACCTGTGACTTTTGGTTCATTTTTTAAATGAAGATTTTGATTATTTGCAGAGTTCTCTTGTCACTGAAGGGGTATCTCTGCCTCCATGCCTGACAAAGGCACTCACCCTGAAGAGTGTTAACTCCAGGCACCTCATCCACCTCTCAGCAAAGTCCAGGAGATCTTCCAGGAGCTGGTTCACACCCTGGAGGCTGAGCCTCACCCTCTGAAGCAGCTTCCTTGGTTCCAGAGCATCCCTGGGGAGCCTGACTTGCCCACCTGGAAATTTTATCTTGCAGGGGAAAGGACAGCCTCAGAGGTGGAGTGTGCGAAGAAGCGAAGGGTTACCCATCATTAGCCCTGCTCCGTTTTGGTAACGATGGCCTGCCTTCTGGTGATGAGATCCGTGTCAGCTCTGACAATCTGACATTCCCATCAGGTTCCTCCAGGGTCAGCTAATCTGTACTGACATGCTAACATGCCAAGCATCATACACCGGGTCACGACTAAATCTGATCACACCGGGAGCAGTGGATGCTGGGTAGGAATGAGCTGCAGGAGTGATGAGACATGCACGGATGGTTGCTGAACAGCATGGGGGGATGTTTTTTGTGCTGTTGCTTTCACTGCTTGAGATCTACTGGCTCCTAAAAACCAGCATCAGTTTCTGAAGATGAGTAAAACCGATCTAATTTCACTTCTAGATGGAAGGAAGGAGGAGATATGGTTAGAAAAAAAAATGGAAAATAAAGACAAACAAAAAGCTAGGCAGAAGCCCCCAAAAAAACAGAAATAGGAACAAAAATATTTTGGTATCAACTGCTGCCTTTCTCTTCTGGAGCTGCTTCCATTCAGATTTTCCTCAAAAGCCAACACACCTGGAGCTCAGTAACCGGTCTGCAGCCAGTGAGCACCAACTGGAGCTCAGTGAATAGGACTGACATGAGCTAAAAACGAGTTAACAGAGGAAAGGGTCTAGCAGTGGTGAGAAAACATTTCAGCTTCTCGAAGTCATCCTCAGTATCACCTTTTGATATCACTCTTTGCTAGGCAGAAAGAGAGGCTTATCAGAGTGGGAAGGTTTAGCATTCAACAGCTGGGCTTGGAGCTGGTCTCAGTAAGAGGAGTTTGATATT
Source organism: Pterocles gutturalis (assembly GCF_000699245.1). NCBI lineage: Eukaryota > Metazoa > Chordata > Aves > Pterocliformes > Pteroclidae > Pterocles > Pterocles gutturalis. The sequence goes on from NW_010117963.1 coordinate 8,849, forward strand.
GAGATTCACCTGGAAATGTACTGTGTACAGCCCCAGCCTGTGCCTGGTGGAGCTCACAACCCAGACAGCCTCAGAGCAGACCACAGGAAACACGTACAGCAGAGCCACAGAAACCGCAGGGCTCACTGAAGAGGCACGTTCCTCTGCGCGGTCCCAGCAAAGCCATCCCAGCTGCCATCCTGACACACTGCCTCAGCCACAAGTTGCCCAAAGGAGCTGAATAACTGAACACACAGTGCAATCGTAACAATTCTGTCATAGCTGTTCTGAGAGAGCCCGGAGCTCTGAGGAACTGTTCTGTTCAGGAATTAATGACCCAAGGCAAGAGGTATTAATGCAGTGGCGGGGACAGCACCTGGGGCAACAGGTATGTGTTGCAATAACAGGGCAGCACCTCCTCTGTCTGCTCCCTCAACACATGGAGAAAAAGAGAGACTGGAGTAAGATTTTGCTCCAGACAAGAGAGACAGACCGTCTTAATATAAGCCCAGAGCTGCTTCATGATATAGTGGCTGAGATCCTCCTGGAAGAGGAAGCTGTTATGAATAGGAAAACACTGCAACAGCCTTCCAACGAGATTTATTCGTTTGATGATAAGCCAAATTAGTTTTGCTATTCTCTTCTTAATCTGACTGACAGGGCAAATCCGTCATCTTTTATCATGACACCTAAATTGGAAGTAAATTAAATCAACAAGCATGGAACTGTGTAACACTTTATCTCACCCATAACTGCAGGGCAGGACCCACAATGGAACCGAATCGTTCCTTCTGGACACTGTAATGCGTGTTTACTGTCAGGCTGGAGATGAAAGAAACCCCGGTAATTGCTCCCTGGGCTTGGAAGGGGAATCTTCCTGCCTGCAGGATTTTATCTGCAGGCATCCGCGTCCGAGCAGGCTGCCTTAAGAATAAATAGATAACTGAAGGTTATCACTTGTGCAACTTGATTTAATTGGGCATTAGTGTTAATTAAAACAAGTCAATGGCTTCTATCCCAGTTCAAGTCTGGCACGCAGGAGAAAGGGATTCCTTCTTCCCACCTGCATTCAGGTATGTCGCTGTTATGATACAGAATGTGAACGAGTTGAATAAATAAAAGTTGCTCACCTTTCCTTTTCTGTCAGTTGCCACAAAGAAAGTGATATTATCCAGCAGATCAGTCATATCCTGGCCTTCCCTTAACTAAAAAAGAATTGCAATAAAATAGGAAACACGTTCTTCTCTGTCCTTCCTGTAGCCTCTAGAGTAAACAGAAAATTATTCCCATTTTGAGAAACACTCAATTTTTAAAGTATTAAGGATGAATTCTGTCACCTCTCATCCGATTCAACACTAAATGAAATCCACATTTCCATTTCTGTTGATTAAGAGAAAGTAGAGCAGCCACACAGTTATCATTCAGGCAAAAATTCCCTCTGAAATTAGAGATTTGCCTAAGAGCCACAGGATTGTCTTCCAAGAGTCCCTCTTTGGTTTTTGTGTTTAAGTTTTGCATCAAACTTTCCTTCAGCAAGGAACACACGCTTATGAAAATAAACTACATTTCTACTTACCCAAGCAAAAGTGACATCTCATGTCTGGTGAAGTTGAAATTACATACAGATACAGTGTATTTTTCATTTGTGTATACTGAGTATTAAAAAAAAAATCAAATCTCCCCCAATGTTTTTCAGAAGGAATACATTTATTGCCATAAAGCATTTCTCAACTACAGCCAATAAGCTGTGGAAAGTAAAACAAACCAAACCAAACTTTATCCAATTTATTGTAAACATTGTATCTGTAAAAAAAAAAAAGAAATTATCCTGGAGTCCCAAAATTTTAGGGTTCCAAGCAAGATCTCATGAAAATTACAAATGTATAAATTGAACTGGATAATCTCAATAATCACAGAGAGGTGCTCGCTGCTGGGTATCAGATGGTTATTGTGCAGTGCTGCAAGATTTTAACCGACCTCGTCGGCCGTGACAAAGCTCTTGCGTGTACTCATCTCAGTATATACAAACACTGAGGAAATACTGCACATAAAGCCAATCTATTTTTCTTTCTATCAACAAATCCATTTTTCTTTGGCTTTTAAGTGACCCAAATTAAAAAAAGGTCAATGAAATGGAAGAAATCCTTTAGTTCATTGTGACGGTTCCTGCCTTTTCCAGCAGACAGATACCAGAATCTCCGCCAAACAGAACAAAGCAGAAAACACATTCAGAGCAAGAAAGAGAATGTTTACATGTCGTTCTCATGCCAGAACAAGGAGACATCAAAAGCCGACAGCAGGAAGCTGTATCAGAACAGGCGAGATGGGATGTGCAGCAGAGCCGTCCCCGGGGAACCACCGAGCACAGGGTATTTTGATCTGAACAATTTCCATGGGTTCAAAAAAGCAGCTGTGCAAATTCAGCAAAGAAAAAATGCATTGGGGCGAAAAATTATGAAGTCACTGTGTTTGCTGGGGGACATTTTTCAGTCTGTACTGCTGAAGGCTAAATTTTATTTTAGAAGAATGTCACTACACGCTTGTGCATAGGCAGCGATGGGTGAGAGGGAGCCAACGCCTTCTCCTGCTCCCTTCTAGACCTGCCGGTGCCTTTCAGAATGAATCCTCGGTGAAATGCATAGTGCAGCAACAGGCGGCTGTTCCCGCGCAGTTTCAGTGCATATGGATTCCTATAAGGTGTAAGGTGTCCTGTACCAGGCAGCTGGTTCTCCGGTTCCGTCACCTCGAAGGTCGGTGTAACACACCGCCGGGCTTAGCAGCAGCGCTGTCCTACCTGCTCCGGCTGCTCTTCTGTAATGAAATGTCTTCATTAGATATACACAGACACAGGGGTGTCTAATGAGAAATAGGTCTTGCCATCTGTTTCCATTAACTACAATGAAGTGGAAGAGTGTTTCTAAAGGAGAGCATGAAAATTGCACAAAGAAATTAATTTAAAAGATGAGCTGTCCATGAAAATGACACAGATAGCTATTGTAAATGTGATGTACTTACACAAAAGTGTAATCCCATAACTGCTGACAGAACTTGGAGTTAATTAGACTCCATCTAGATTTATATTTTTGCACACTAACGAAACCTATTGATTTAAAGTTGCCATAAATGCAGCTTTCTGTAAATAATTTTTTTCCTAATTACGCATTCTTGTATTATGTCAGGGTATAAAGAATAAATTACTTGTAACTACCTCTGCTTCAAAGCTTAATCAATATCTGAGCTTAGCTATTGTATATTTCATGTAATTTTTTCCCTTAACCATTCAGATCTCAGAACCTGTCCCTCTTGGACTACCGCTGTGTGCTTTGAAAAACATTTTTCCGTTCTATTGCTGTGGTCCTTTATATATCAGAAGTACTTTGCTTAGCCCACGACAAAAAACAGAGCTGTCCACCTCTCTGCTCAGGGCCGCCTGGCTCAAAAGCTGTTCCAGAGGGATGGACGCTTCCAGAAGCTCTGCTGCTGATGAGCCAGAATTGACCCAACCACATTTCCAGAGCCCGGACAGAGACTGTAAGGCTGGTACATTAAAAAGTGTATTTAATTCATAACTGGAGAGGGTCTCATCCTAACGTTGTCATGGCTCCACAAACATGATACTTCTGAAGCCTTTTCCCAGGAAAGCTGTATTTATCGCAGCACCGTTGCTCAGACCCGTCTTCACCCAGCTCCAGCAGAGCCTTCACCCTCCCTGTCAGCCCTGTGGAGAAATGGTTGATATGAGCAAACAGCAGTGTGAGCACCTGCTAAGGAGAGCAAATTCTTTTTGCTGCCCACTTCATAGCATGTGTGGAGTCCTGGAATGGTAATGACAAATTAATTTTAAACAGGTGAATAAAGCAGATGAGAAGCACTGCCCGAGATCCAGAGGCAGGTTCAAAAAACCCAGCCTGCAGCCTGCACACACCCAGCTGCGGCAGAAACTGTCTAGTATGGGAGAGAGACTCAACCCCAACTTCATGGCCACGGATCGAACTGGGACCCCACGTACCACAGAAACCCCACAAGGCAAAGGAAGCCTGCCCAGCTCTCCAAAGCACCTGCGACACCCCGCTCCCCCCAGTACCAGCACCGCCTGGGCAGCATAGAAAGCTGTCAAAAATTAAATGTACAACTCCCCCAACACATCGACTCATTCGAGAGATGCTCTTGTCTTTATTCAGAGTTGGGCAACACTCTCCATTGCAGTGTGACTGAATCAGTGGGTCTGAACGGAAGCTTCAGCTTTAAAAATAACATTTTCTAATAAACGCATTTTGAACTGGTTTTAACAGTCAATGTGTCAGATTCTGAATGTCATGTGATGGAAAGACTTAATGCCTATTAATTAGCATTGCTATGACTATTTTTGTATGAAGTCTCCATGGTAATAAGACTGTTCTGGAGGATGCCAGGGGAAAATTGGGTTTGTTTTTGACGTGAAGAGTTCAGGGCATTGCAGCAACGCTCTCAGGGTTACTGTAGAACACAAGATGCCGAGTTTGTCCTCTTTCATCAACTCCTGTGACTTAGGAGAGGATAATTTTGAGAAAAGCAGCTACTCATAATTTTGGGGATTCAAACAATGGAGTGCCTGCGACATGCAATTACATCCCACGGACCCAATTAAAACCTAATTTCTTGTGAGATTACTTTCTGGTGTTCGGAGTTTCTAGTCTGACCTTTCACCAAGCAGATCTCGGAAGTTCCTTGCCTGACACACTAACGAACCTTTTCTTGACAGCAGGAAGCATCAGTACATCCACACCGTGATCGAGTCGACTCTTGGCTTCCTCTGGATAGAACATTTCAACTGAAGAGGGTTTTCTGTATTCAAATTTTTCTTCTTTTGGCAGTTTCTTCCAGAACTCATTTCATTATAATTTTTGTTGCTGTTGTCAGTGTTTTCTAGTTCTCACCTGAACACTTTGGGAACAGAGGGAGATGGAAATGGCATAAAGGTGCCTTCAGTGAGGGGTTGTGGGCAGGGATACTATGGTATCCATGGGCTTGGGAGGAGAAATCGTCACCAGAAAACAGCAGGACAAAGAGAAGAATTACCACTGTGGGCTATGGCAGAGAAAACAAAGTGAGAAGCACCACTGTGCTTTAATGGTCTCCACGGAAAGCCCTGCTCTCCAGGGCCGAGCTCCCAAACCAGGTAACAATGGCGTGCTTGGTCCCTAGACACTTCTCAATGTTTATTTATTTGCATGATAACTACACTGTGCAGAACAGAGCCGGCCGACCACTCTACTCAGAGCATTTCTGCCACCCCCTCTGTGCATGGTGACCTCGTTACCTCATTCCCGGCAGTGACGGTCCCTTTCCTTTCATATCCATAGCAAAGGTCTGAGGACAAGTGCTGCAAAGCCCATGAACTATTCCTTTGTGGGTTTCCCATAAACAGTATGTGTCAGGTATTCGTGCTCTTGAGAGAAATTTTTAGAGTGCTTCTCCCCCAGCTCAGAGAGCCCTGGCTGTATAAAATAATAGAAAAGAGAAAACACAATTTAAAAGTTAAGAAATCAATGGTGTCGATGGAGAGCAGTGTGACATGAACACTTAGCGCTGCAAAAGCCATCATTAATTTCAGTTTGTTTTGATTTTTAAAATATAGCATTGATATTCATGATATTTCTTTTTATTTAATAAGGATGACTGTGTTACAGCTGAGCAACACTGCTGTGAAAACTCTTCTGAAGGAATGGAACACAATCTGATTCTTCAGAGAGAGCTTGCTGAGCGAGTGCAGGAGCCTTGAGTCTCATCTGCCTGGTCAGTAAACATTTGGGTCATCTTAAAAATGTGTCTACACTTTCACAGAATCACAGGATGGTTTGGGTTGGAAGGGACCTTAAAGCCCACCCAGTGCCACCCCCTGCCATGGGCAGGGACACCTCCCACCAGCCCAGGTTGCCCAAAGCCTCATCCAGCCTGGCCTTGAACCTCTTGTTTTCCCTGCATGCTTGCAGCGAGGTAGTTTGTGATGGCAAAATATTTTTTGGTCAAGATGAATGCATTCCTCAGCTTCAGCTGTCACATTTCTTTCATGATTCATCCCACACCCAATATTTCATCTTGCAAGACGCGGCTGCTGTTGGACTCCAAGGAGGCAGGTGACAAGTATTGCCCATGTTTTAATAAGCGTGTCCGGTTTTCTCTGTTCTCACACACTTCCAGCGATGACGATTCCACCTGGCCAGCCTGTGGGACATGTGCTAACATGCTCTGAAATGTCTGATGAGATGGGGAGGACTGTGGAGGGCACCTCACCAGAACCAAGGCGCTGACGAGCAGTGTCCTTCCTGGAACACTGGAGAAGGTGTGAGCAGCCACCCCGACAGCTGATGGCTGCCTCTGCCACCGTCCTTCACGGCATGGCGCGCTACAGCTGCCATTCGCAGCCCAGACCTGCAGCTGTGCGGAGCTGGGTTTATAGACCTTTATAAACCACATCCAAAAAAAAAAAAAAAAGGAAAAAAGTAGGGAAAACATACAGAAATATATGGTTTGGAGTCATCAAAAAGTTTTGTTTGCTCCTGAAAGCCTTTTGTTAGGTCATCAGGTATTTTTTTTAATCTTTGCAGATATATATTGCTACATTTCAAAATGAGATGACATGCTGAAATATATTAAAGGCATAACATAAATTCAGCTTAAAAATTCTGAAGTTTTTTGGATGAAACTATTCGCCAAATCGAATCTAATTTGCAAAAGGTTGCAATCAACCCCAAACTTAAATTTTTGTTTTGACTAAGACATCCTACGTTTCCTGGGTGATTATACTAGCTCTGCATTATCGGCTGAAATTGTCCGCTCATTAGCTTGTGAAACCTGGAGATTGTGATGGCAAAAGGGAATGATGGCACTAAAAGATTAAAAGATAAGCTCATTTATTTTTTTTTAATAAGCAGACCTCATTTTTTTTCATCCGGAACATTTCTAGATTATTTGCACACAATACAAGTGAAAAATATGACTCCCCTCCTCCCCCTTTCCATTTTGAGTTCCCGTGACAGTGAAATAGCAAACAGACTTTTCAAATAATGACTCTGGGTTTGAATCCTTGACTAATGAGGTACAGCCTGGTTTAACAGCATTGTTCTAAAGGTTTAAAAACATGGAATTAAAATTAAATCATTATCACAACATTAACTGCAGTGGTCGCCGTTTCCAAAAACCCATTAAAACGGCTCCGGTGTCAGGGGAGTAAGCCCCTGGCTCGTTAGGGAGCTCCTTCAGGAGCCCATGGAGGGGCGTCTGCCAACACGGCTCATTTCCAGAAACATTTTACCAATGGATATAGCACTGAAAAAGGAAACAGATCTTCTATAGACTCCCAGTTACTGAAGGGAATCATCATAGATGATCCCAAAGAAGGTGATTTACTGAGCTTTGTGGAGATCGCAGCCTCCACTATAGCAGATATGATGCTTGTTTTACACACAACCTCCGCAAATAATTAAAGCAAATAATTTGTTATTCCTTGATTAATTTTGCCTGCTTTCTTTTTCTTCTACTGCTGAAACGTCCTTGAGCTTAATGTTTTTTCTTTGGATAACTTTACTATTCAGATGCATTCCCCACAGATTTATTTGAAGAGTATTTGCATTTCAGACTTCCTCAAGGAGCCCCCCCAGACCCCAGGGTGACCCACCGCCACCATCACGGGCTCAGCCACTGCTGGGGCAGCCGCATGCATTGGGGAGGGTCACTTTTTGTGTCCACTTGGGATGTTTTTATTTTCTTAACGTTATGAAAACACGTGGGCCTCATAACACCCCGCATTTTCAGAGGCAACTTTGCCTGTCTTTGGATTTCTCTCAGAAATTATTTAGAATTAGTAATTTCTCTAGAAATTATTTAAAAATAACAGGTCTCCAAAGGTAGTTGTGGGGTTCTGGTGCCGTCGCATGTTTAGGAGCTGCAGTGTCAGGAGCTTCAGTAGGTGTAGTTTCTCTGGGTTTGATGGATGCTGGGCTGTTTGTGGCAGAGAGCCTCAGCAAACGTTTTTCTGGGGAGCGGCTCTGCTTATTGTGAGTAGTTGTTATAAGGGTTATTAAACTGAACTTTCTGGCAAGTTGTGTCACCTACATCACGATTCTTCTGTAACAGTCCCATATGTTCTTATAGCAAATTATCCCAGGGAATGAGGGAAAGAATTCAGCTCCT
>NW_010117963.1:17019-32509 GCF_000699245.1 Pterocles gutturalis
GAAGGACCTGTCTGTCCTGGAGGTTGTAGAGCAGTGTAGAAATATGTAAAATAACTTCCAACAAGCAACTAAAAGTAGAAGTAGTTCAGCTGTGGCAGCATGGGGTCTAGCAGAAGCTCATTTTTTTTCTAAAAAGCTAGATAAAACCACCTACAAAGAGCCTGCCTTTGCAGCTAGAGTACACGGAGCTTCTGAGCTGGCACGTCTCAAGGCAGGATGATTTTTCCTAAAGGATGCTGAAATCTGTTGTGCAGGGGACACAAGAGAAGGAGTTTCTGATCCCTTTTTTCTTGCTGTGGAATGGCACACTGGCTGCCAGAGCTGGGGATCAGAGCAAAGGATGTCAAACCAGCATCCTGGTAAGAGCAGCAGCCCTTTAAACGAGGTGTGGGTGTGACTGGTCTCCTCCTGGCAGCTTTTCCCAGCCAGCCTGCCTGCCTTTCATCACACCCTGGCTTTGACAGATGCCTTGGGATAGCCAGGAACGTCCAGCAGCTTGTGGTCAGATTCGATGTGGGCTGATTAAATCGGAGCTTTATGGTGGTGCACAGCAGCTGCTGTTGTACTTAGCCTGAGTCCACCATCCCTTTGCTACGCATCCCCTTGCAAGCTGTGAAGCTGCAAAATTTTCCTGCTTAGAAAAAATGTTTTCTCAGAATATCCTTAATTGCCCATAGTATAACCTGGAAAAAGCAGAAAGCAGCTTGCTCGCTGAGATAAACAGCCCGGTCCAGGCGGCTGAAGGCAGGTGGTGTTATACAATGAGAAGCAATTCAGCTCCGGCCTTCCTCCCGGCGTCCGGTCCACTCCACCCCGTGCTCCCAGCGGCACCGCGCTCCTGGATCCTCGCGGGGCTGAATGAGCTGCTTCCGAAGCAGAGCCTGGCTCTGATTCTGGGCAAATTATACATAGAGCACCACTCCTGAGAAATAATAAAGATGAGGCCACAATAGGTTGGGTCTTCACCTTACCCAGTCCGTCAAAGCTTTCAGGTGCTTTCAATGAAAAACAACCAAGAAAAGGTCAAGTGCCACATGGGCTCCCAGGTGCTCTGCCCAGGGACAGGGGGTCCGGGGGGAGCACAGGCACAGCCCCGCTGCACGGCACGGCTTGGGGGTGGAGTGATGCCTTTACGTCTAGCCAGGACTTGGGACAATCCCAGCTGTAAGCCTCAGGCCCGGGGTGCCTGCTGCCGCCTGTCTGCTCCTCTGAAAATGCCAGTCCACGTGCTGGGAGCACCAGTGGGAAGGTGTAATGGGGAAAAGAGCAGTCCTGTCAAGAATCTGGATGAGATGATAACTTTCTCTAATGAGCTGGGGGTTTCAATCTTTTCCTTGTATTGTCCTCTTCGTTTTTTCTTTTTTTTTTTTTTTTTTTCACAATTGTTGCCCTTTAAGCTGCTGTGCAGCATCTTACAAGACACTCCTCTCCCCACAGACTTTCAGAGCAATCAAAGAACTTGAGCATCCCTTCCTGGGCTGCAAGTAGAGCAACCAGGTTTCACAGTGCCATGCCATGCCACCAGGTAGCGCAGGGTGTCTTGGCAGCATTTGGAGAAACGGATTATCCTGGATTTTTCCTCCTACATGTGAAGGAAATAGTGGAGGCACTCCTTTTGGTTCCTCTTGCACCCCTGTTTTTGTACTGCCCTCGGAATTAGGCTCACAGGTAAACTTTAGCCAGCTGCAGCACCTATATAGAAGAATTTGGTTCTTGCCTTAAGAATTCTTTACAACTGTCCTCATTCTTTTGGCTCAAACTGTAGAAAAATACATGATATTATTAACTGCATGCATGCAGCCTGCTGTTCCACCAGATGTGCTGTTTCACCAGATGTGCTGTTCCACCCGCTGTATATGAACCAGAGGCCAGTCCAGCCAGTGCTGAGCAACAGTACTGGACAGCGGATCTGGGCATCCAGGCAGTGGAGCTGAGCTCACACAGGACCATCATGCAGGGAACAGCATTGCCATCTGTAAGCTCTGGTCCATCGCCTTCTCCTTCTCTGCTCCCTGCTTGTTGCAGATCCCTGCACAGACCCTGTTACGATGTGAAGCTTCATCTGGGCAGTCCTGCTCTGCATGAATTTCAGCAATTGCTTGGCAAAGCCCCCAGATTGCCATTTCACATTCCCAAACTGGGAGGAGACTGTGGGTTTCACAAAGAAAGAAGCAGATCTACTGAACACTGCACTGTTTAATGTCAACAGCATAACTGATTGCTGTGAAGCATTGCTGATCTGTGCAGGGGAGTGATGCAGGTACCATTCAGTGTTCGCTGTCTGACCCTGTAGAAAAGGCTCATGCAGACCCCTCTGCTGACGTAGTGACAGTGATCCCTTTGGGGTTGCTGTGGACAAAGCTTGCCTTGGTTTTATTGTTACATTCCAGAGGCAAAGGCATTAGATGTTGTGGTGGGTTAACGCTGGCTGGATGCCATGGGCCCACCCAGCCGCTCTGTCGCTGCCCTCCTCAGCAGGACAAGGGGGAAGAAAATAAGATGGAAAAAACCTCATGGGTCAAGATAAAGGCAGATTAATAAAGCAAAAACCCAAGGCCATGTGCAGAATGTCCTTCTGCGAGATATCTCGTTGGGAAACAAGGATGCGGGACGAGGCGTCAGTTCTCCTTGGGAAAGGTTGCAGTGTCCGATAAAACACTTGCAGAAAGATGAAGGCTTAGCAAGAAAAAATGTTCCTTTGGGATTTAAATGCTGGTACAATGATGAGACACACTCTTCCTGCTGGGCTACACACCCATTTTTATTTTTCTCCTCTCTTTTTTCTGAAGTGACTTTGTAACTGTAGTGTCTACTATTAAGCAAAAAGCAGCAAAGAGCCCATTAACTTAAGCATTAAATTTCCAAAAATTATATATTTTAAAGTTTGTCTCCTTTGATTTCCTCTTTGTTGCAGTAAAGTTTTGAAGCATATCTATTAGAAAATATTCATTTTTCATCCAGCTGTTCTTTAGAATGACCCCCAGCCTCTGGACAGCTTCCTGAGGAGATCACCATCGCCTCGTTCATGGGGGCAGGTCTAGTCTGAGAATCCGCCGCTTTGGTTATAATGCAGAGCCTTTAAACATGGCAAACGAAACACACCCGTACAACTGTGCCGCACGACTGACTTCAGAACTGCCTGTGTCACCTGCTGACAGCGTCACCTGGCTGTTGAGCTTGAAGCAAGAGGTGACACAGGGAAGTTTTGGGGTGAGTCCACGTGAAATCAGGCTGGGCGATCGTGATGCCCCTCTGCCTGTGAAATCGGTGAATCTGTGGAAATTGTTTTCAGCATTAGAAAACTTAGAGGTGCTCGATATGTGAAATAAATGGGAATAAGACTTCAAAAAGCCAAAAATACTTTTCTAAAACAGAAAATGTGCTTTCTTCTCACCAGAGTGACGCAAACACTCATTTTTCAGCCATTAATGCTGAAAGCTAACTCAGCAAGTAACTAGCTTCACTCAGCATGACTCCACGACTCGCACATCTGGGATGGTCTCATCTCCATGCAGGTGTCAGAGTCAGCAAAGGCAAACAGCCCTGCCCAGCTCCCCGCAGCGGCACGGCCCCTGTGCTGAGGCCAGCGGGACCGCACCAGGGATGGGGTGAGCCAGGAACACTTTCTAATTATTTTCCTGCTTAAAACATTATTCTTTTTCTCACTTTTGACTATAAGATGGCATCACAGGGCTCCATGCTTATGACCTCTGATGTGACACCAGATCAAGCACATTTTCTGAGCCTATAGTTTTTAGTTGCTTTTTTTGCCTACCAGAGGACTCTCGGTTATTTTTTTTTTTAAATGCACAATAAAAACTTTAACTTATTTGTTAGCTCACATTGAGCCCTCACTGACACAAAGTAGGTCAATCTCAATTGCCATGAATTATCTTGATTCTCCTAATTGTGTTTGTTCAGACCAGTTGAGGGTCTAGATTAAAACTGGCCTCAGTCTGTTCAAAAATATAAAACTGATGCAGCATCTGAAATCCAAGGAGAAACATAAACCCGTTCAAACCGTCTTACGCTATCTGCAGATACAAAACAATCCAAAAGTCATTTATCATTAGAGGGGAAAAAAAAGTTTTCAATACAAGTAAGTTGAGTAAGGAGCTTCCATTTCTACTTTATACCTTACTGAAAGGGAAACTGAGGCAATAACTTGCAATTTGAATAACAGGAATATCTCTCTGAGATCGAACAATGCCAGAAACACTGCTGATAGAATTTATTCTCATTTATTCTTTCACTAAAAAGAATTTATATTGGACACTCACCATGAAAGAAACTGGAAGATTCATGGCCATAAGTTGTATGTATAGACCTTCCCAGAACAGTCCTTGAGAGCACGTAATTAGAAGCCCTCTGAGTCACACATTAAAGTGATTTCTATTTATCCATTCCGTTTCTGTGTTAGAAGGATGGATACTGAACTGTGACTTTGTGAATGAAGAGAGGAAACTCTAAAACTCCAGACAAAACTTGTGCTCACACTTTTTTCATGATATACTGGGATAAGATTGATGTTTGCATACATTAGACTGAAAATTGTCTCAGTCCTGGTATCTTTAGCTTAAAGCTCAGCTACTGGAAAACTCAGCAAATAAACCAGAGGTATTTGGAAAATGATCTTGTAATTGCCTACTATAAATTCAGACTGGATATTCCACTAGTTGGCATCTAATCTACTTTTTAACAACAAATGAGCAGAAAGAACCCACTGTGAAAAATAGTTCTATTTTGTGTTTATGAGTATAGAAATCAGTTCATTAAATAATGCCTTTTCATAACGATGTTGTAAAAATACTCTCTCACATAAGAATATCATGTTGTCTCATGCTACAGAATTGTGTGGCACAGAAAATGCGAGAGATGACATACTATATTTCATTACAACAGAGCATTATTCCTCACAATATGTGATCATAGGTTGCAAGAATTAAATAATAGCCCATCATGAGTCAAGGTAGAATTACTCTGTTGTGCATAATGACCCTCCAATTCCCTGGAGGACTGATAGATGTCTAAGCTCGTTATAAGCAGTTTCTCACATAGTTGCATCTATGCATATCTGACTTATTGACTCTCTCACTGATGGAACTCAATGAATAATCCCTAGTTAGGTCTGGCTCCTGTCTTAATTTAAAGCTCTGGTGACTACTGTGGGAGGTTTGCCAGGTAAAGATAACAAGATAAACTCCGTAAAGATGACTGTTGAAAACACACTTGCATTTGTATTTGGTTTTGTATTGGTTTTGTATTTATATTTATATTTATTTGTATTTGTATTTATTTGTATTTGAATTGGTATTCAGGGAACACCTGGAGATGACAGCTGAGAGGAGTTAGCACCCTGCTGGCAGCTGACACAGGGACACCAGCATCACCGAACTCCTGTTTCATCTCTGGTCCAGACAGAGAGATTTTCCCTCTCCGTATAGGCTGAAAAGGTAAGGTATGGGGAGATTAAAGCTGTGATTTGCCTTCCCTGATTCCAGAATCCCCCCAAAAAGTAGGTTTAAGCCTGATCTCCTCATGTCCCCATTCAGTGAAGAAGCAGGGCAGCATGTCTCCGAGACAGACCCAGCGACTGGCTCTGCGGCACCTGTTTCTGTCCTCCGACTATAAAGGGAGCCAATATTTTGTCTGCACTGGGAAGCAACTCAGAAAAATCGGCACAGATCAGTAGTTTGAAGCAGCTGTAGACGAAGCCCATATGTCTGTGCTATACAAACTCCAGAAGCTTTACTTTGGACTGAAACCAGTGTGGTGTCCCTGACTGAGAACGTGGGTTTGGGCTGTCGGAAGAACCACAAATATTTTCAGTCCTTTTTCCCCATTAGGAGCCAGAATACACTGGATGCTCACCTGGAGTTTAATTAAGGTGTAAATATCCTCTAGTTCATGCAAAACAACATTGCTCTGCATCAGAAACGGGCACAACCAGAAGATGTGCCTAGAGGCTGTGCAACATTTCTGAACCAAAGTGCCACAGCCTGTGTCACCAGTTCAGACCCAGCCACCTACCGGCTGCTTGTCTGAAGTTAATTGAGATAAATCCCAAACTAGGCGACTGGTTGAAGTCCATAAGGGATCTGTGGCAGAGCTGGAACTAAATCATAGTGCAGGTCCTGAGAGCATACATGACTGTATTAAGCTGATCATATGAAGTGACAGAAATCTCATAGAATGAAGGACTTGGAGTTCAGTGTGATTTATATCGACCTCAGAGAAAGTTAATTACAGGGCTGGCGGTAATAGCTTGAGCTCCAGAGCACTGGGAGTTTATGAGTGACAGGTATAAGTAAAATGAGTGGGAAATGTTGATAACGGCCGTTTCTCAGCCAAGATATCATTCAGCTGTTTAGCTACAGCCCTTGGTGTGAACACAAGAGCTGGAAGAGATGCCCAGGAGAGCTGGAAACCCTCCCCGGGGATGTTTTCCTTCCTGTAAACAGCAATCCCGTCTCCTGGTAAGTGTGCTGGGCTGTGAACACACGGTAGTAACGCACGGGTCAGCGCAGGACGCTGGCAGTGATGCTCCCTGGGCTTGTATTTATGTCAAAACACGTTCCTGAGTGGGAGACTGGCTGTTACTTCCCCTGGCACTGATGCGCTTGAGTACCGTAAGGAATCAGCCGTCAGCCCCTGAGCGGCAGGAGGGGACCAGCGTGGGGGCGCGGTGACAGGGACAAACCCAGCCCGAGCCGTGCCCGTGTCCCGGCTGCTGAGAGCATCACCGCGGAGATGCTGAGATCCGGTAACGGAGGGGTTAAACTTGTAACCCAGGGGAGGTGAGCAGGGGGATGGTGCTGGGCCAGTGATGGGGGTGATTCACCCCCCATCGGGAGTTAAGGAGCTGCTGCCCTTGGAGTGTAAAATACCCCCTAGCAGGAAGCCTTTGCTGTCACCGATCTGAATGAAAATGCAGTGGAATTACCATTTCAGAATATTTTGTTACGTTTTAGAAAACTTTAATTTAATATTAATTTCCTACCTCTTTATTTACTCTGGATGTGTCTGAAAAGCCCATTATTCATCTCAGTGGATACTGACCCCCTACGAAGTTAGAATAAGTCACTACAAGGGAAGGATAGGTTGGAAATGCTGCTACTAGCTTGTTACAACCGAGAGCAATGGCCATTTCTAAAACCACTGGCTTGCAGCAGAAGAGGCTGAAAAGAGGTTATTCTCCGTGTTCTTTTATTTCGACTGCAACTTTTACTTGTGCTACTAGTTCCATACTTGCCTGAAGGCAGAGGCATCAGGTGAGAAAAAATGGCCAAGGTTTAAAAATCCACTAACAGCATGCTGATATTTTAGCTCTATTCTCACACCGGGAAGGGATAAAAAAGGTAGGGAATGAAACGATTCCAGATAGATTGTGGATGTCCTGGAACGACCTTGCAGCTCACAGGAAACGTTCAGACAAATGGTGTGTAGGCCCCTATGAGTGTATTTTTTAAAGACTGTCTTCCCCATTTCTAATAGCCAGGATATAATAGATACTCGAGCTTTTGGGGTTTTTTTCCCCATATTAATCCCCTTTTTCATTTGTTTCTGCCTTCTGGATGCTAAAAGGTAGCATTTGTTTCCTAAAACATGTAGAAGATGTCAGTGCCTTACCGTCCCAGTTCCACTGGGAGTTGCGCATCTCTTTCTTTTTGTACATTCCCTGTACCTTCTTCCTACAACAATGGAGTTTTCTGTTCTGTTCCATTCATCTAATGATGTGGCCATTTATCTCCGCCACTTTGTCTTTGCATTATGCATTCCTATGCCTGAGAACCAACTAGTCATTCACACTTTTCCCATCACCATGGAAACCTGAAAATGGGAGGCAAAGTTTGCTAATTCACTGGTACTAGTTGCGGTGGCTCGCTGTGGGTTTGCACAGTGTGAATTCATGTGGCCGTAACGAGAACACCACCAGCAAAGCCCATTCACCCAGGCTGGGCAACTTTTCAGCCGTTAGCACCTTCGTAATGCTGGGAATCAGCTCTGGTGGGTGCCAGGCATCCTTCCGAGGAGCCTTCTCCTTCAGCAGTGCACTTCCTTTCTCTCCTCAATATAATCCTTGTTTTTTCCTTTTCCTCCGTTTCTGTGATACAAAGGGATGGGAGCAGTCTCGTGCAAGCAGGCCGCAGATGAATCTGGTTTAGTTACTAAAGCAACCGTGTTTGTCAGTCAGAACACAGCCGCGTCGCTTCATCACTGCGGAATGATAAACCAGTTTAGCGCAGAACAGATCTCTTGCGTGGAGGTGATGCATCGCCAGCTGACACGGGATTATTCCGTTTTAACAGCCTCATACTTGCACGTTCCCAAGCCTCCTCCCTCTGGAGCGTGTGGCTGCCTTAGGAAAAGGAGCGCTGCATCCTGGCTGCAGGCAGCGCTGGCAGGTCAGGAAGATGGGGAAATGTATCAGAAGGGGGAAAAAATGTTTTATTATTGTAAGGAGGGTCTGCCTTCAGAGGGATGGCTGCAGAGGGACCAGCACTGACCTTCCCACTGCGTGAAGCTCGCTTCTAAGGAGATTTTTTTTGATTCTAAGAGGAGACAGGGCAGTTAGGATAATCTGACCTGACCCTGACTTGCATTTGGGCAGAAGGACAACGGCAAGCAGGAAGCCAGGGATGAACTCAAAGCCCCTCTGCTACCCCAGGGAAAATATCCGTAAGGAGCGGGACAGGATTCTGCTGCCCAGGGCAGAAAATACTCTGGTGAAAGGGGTTTGCCTGGTACTCGATGGACTGGTCAGAACCCGTAAGCCTCCCTGTTTTGTTCAGTCACTTCTTTTGGGGTTTCTGATCTCTCAGGTCTGACAGTCTTTTTCCAAAAGTTTGTTTTTGTTTTGTAGTTGTTTTTTTTCTAAGAAAATCTACATATAAATCTCTCCCTTTGAATTTTTTTCTAATCCAGCCTGTTTGGCCACAAGTGTTGTTCCCCAGTGCCCAGGTACCTCATCATTCGGTGCTGGAGTCCCCCGGGAGGGAACAGAATGGCACACTCAGGGTTGTGAATAGCTGCTTGGATTGCTAAAGCCCTGAAGGCTCCTGTCTGAGTCAAACACAGTGCTTTCCCCACTGCTCTGCAATGTTTTCTTGTTGTGGCTTATGGAAATTTATATTTCTAGTCAGTGCAAAAAACCAAGAACTTTAAGATTCTGTGACACTATTATAAATAATTAAAAGCTGGTAAAGGAGGAGAGCGTTAATATGCTAAGAAAGTTTTGTAACAGTTCTGATATATTTTCCTGACTTGCCCTACTATGTTGGAAAAGCTACTTCTGAACAGCAGATGGTCTCAGGCCAGGAAATTACTAACAGAGTGGAACAAGTTGAATTACAATTGGTTATTTCTTGCCAGGTTTCTAATCTCAGCCCTGTGAGGTGTTAAGTGCCCTCAGCTCCTGATGAAATGAGGGTTGATGGCATTCAGCACTCAGATGGATTTGGTACTGCATACATAATATAATTTTTCTATTTCAGAAATGCAATTTCTGATACTGGCTTCTAGACTGCACATTAAAACTAAGAGAGCACAGGCAGGTGTAGCTGAAGGAGAGGACTGTTGCACCCGTAAAGTAAAAATATTTTAAGCAGGCTATTTCCTTGCCTTAAATGTAGACGTAAGCACACCGCTACAGCATAACTCACAACAATGGATGGGCATTTTGTACCATAGCTAAGCACTGGTATATTAAAAGTACATAAATGCAAGGGGACAAACAGATTGGTGGTGTGTTTGCACAAAAGGGGTACAGGAAAAGGGATGTGTGAAAGGAATAAATCCTGCAAGACAAGCACAAAGGATGGATGCCAGGAGGAAAGATATCTGGTGGTACCAGAATGATGCTGCAGAGCAAGGAGGAAAGGTGTGTTGCAAAACCAGAACAAGTCCTGGTCCTAAAGAAAAGACAGACTATGTTAGGAGCAGATGAAAACCCTGCCTTTCTTTTTGGGGATGGAGAGGAGAGCATGAAACAACAAAGGTGAGTGAGTAAAAATGGGGAGAAAGCAGCTGCCCGTTTCAGATGCATTTCAGTGACCTAACCTGACCAACAGCCTGGGGGACCAGGGTGACGAAGGACCACAGCCCTCAGCACTCGTTGGCATCAGCTGCCTGGTACTGTACACACAGCTCAGGACAAGATTGTTGAGGACTAATTGCTTCAGATTATGCTGGTAATGATGAAAACCAAACCACTGATAGTGTTTGCTGTTAATGGATATCTGTCTAATAAAGGTGGGTTTTGAGGTTTGAAACTGGGCTCCTTTGTCAGCCTTCCGAGCAGTCCCATCAGCAATACATATATGTATATACACAATATATACCTTTTTAAAAAATTATATTTACACATATGCACACAATACATATGTTTATATACCGCATAGAAA
Source organism: Pterocles gutturalis (assembly GCF_000699245.1). Taxonomy (NCBI): domain Eukaryota; kingdom Metazoa; phylum Chordata; class Aves; order Pterocliformes; family Pteroclidae; genus Pterocles; species Pterocles gutturalis. The sequence continues at coordinate 27,423 of NW_010117963.1, forward strand.
TCCAGGCCTTGCAAGACTCATTTACTTTTTGAGAACCCTAGGAAAAAAACAAGACCAATCTCATTCTATGACTTTCAGAAATGTTGAATTCTGTTCCTCTCGGACAGATCCTTGTCCTGAAAGGCCAGGAGAGCCCTCCCCTCACCGACACTCTGCAGCACCAGTTCAGCCCCAGCACTTCCAGCGCTGCCTGTAGGGAAGGAGCCGCGTTCCCTCTCCCTGGGGTCTGCGCGATGTCCCATCGCTGCCTGTGTCTCTTGGCTGCTCCGGCACAGTCTGGAAGGGAATTCAGAGTTGTCTAAATTTAGATGAAAAGAAGCCTTTGTGTGTAGTTTCCTTCTGGGGGAACTCAACAGCCCCTCTCTGAAAGCGGTAATGACTGGCGATAGCACCGTTAATCACCCGTGAACCTGCCCATTTCCATTGCTAAGGCTTTCACTTGCTGTTCCCTCACCCAGATGCACGCTCCTGGTTTTCTTTGTTTGGGTTTTTTTTTGGTTTTTTTTTTTCTTTTTTCTTCCCTCCCCCCTCTATTTGCCTTACTAGAGGAAAAGTAAATCTAATAACCCACCTACAGGGGCTGGGTTTCACTCCTATATCCATCACCTTGAGCGGGGGTGCAAAGAATTCTAGAGACTATTTGTTTCCCCCTCATTGATGAAATATATTCTGAACTCAGGATTTTCGGTGTTCTTATAAGAAGAAATCACAACTACCCCTGCAGAAGCCTCTTGCTGTTAAATAGTCAGCTATTTCTATCTCTGACATATCACAGGCATGAACTTTGTGATAAATGTAGAATTACTGACTCCTTGAATGAAACAAATACAACTCGGTTGACTCAGAAGACCAGAACTGGAGTTTATATTACTGGAGGTGCTTCGTAAGAGCTGGATATCCTTAACTCTGCTCTACCACCTTTCCAAACTAATGGTGTTAGCTAGGAACGAGGCACTCGTTCCATTTTCACTCTCTCCTTTCTCTCCCCCTGCTTTTATTTTCTTTCTCAAGATGTCCAGAGAAGTCATATTTCAAGAGCAACTTCAGATTAATTCCCTACTCCATTCCTTGTCTACCTCCAAGCAGAGCTGAACCCTTGCCTTTACTCGCACTATCATTGCATAAATAAAGCTGCTGTGAGGGTGATTTGCATTCACCAGCATTGGTACACTGGGAGCGATTTTCCTTTCAAACACTGGGGAACAAGGTAAATGAATGCCGATGTCTTAGGGAGTATTTTCTCAGGGAATACTCTCTCAGCACCTCTCCCTCCCCACCCCAGCAAGGTGTGGTAGCTGTCAGAACTGATGGTAAAACACACATTTTCCTCTGGAAGCTGTAACATTGCCTAAGGACACGCACTTGGAGGAGGTGTCATTCTGCTGGGTTGTGTCCTGCAGCACAGTGTGGACCCCGAACAGCTCCTGGGCTGTGTCTGGGGGCTCTGCAGCGGTGGAAGACAGCAGAAACCCTGGGAGGAGCACACCATGAGCAGAAGCACCCCACAATGCTGTCCCAGGAGATAGCACCAGACAGTGCTTTCCCAGGACACGGCTGTGCCCTGCAGCAGCTCTCGGCCGGGACAGTCCCTGAGGTGTGTGGAAGGTGCTGTGACAATCCCCATCAGCCTCCAAGCCCATGTCACCTCACTCTGAAATGGAGCTCGAGCATGGCCCATGAGATGGGACGCACCACAGCATAGCTGTACGGAGAGAAGGGAGTGGGGCAGCATCGTGTGGTGCTCTGTGACCACAGCAGAGCATCACAAGAGTGTAAGCAAGGTCATCACAGTATAAATGCACAAAGACTTCAAAACTGTGTGTGCAACAACTGCCAGTGGTGGGTCCTTTAAGGAGAAGTGTAGAAACATGGACAAAGGAGCAGAAAGCTGAAAAAAATGTGCCTCTCGGTATGCTTTGGCAGAGAGAGGGGTTTGCTGTGGTTCTGGCCACATCCATCTATTTCAAACTCAATTCTTCAAATAATAATTCCCTTCTGTTGGCTGAATGCCACCCAGAATGTAAATAATATTTGCTTTAGGTGAGTGCTCCTCACCTTGAGAGCTGGTCCTCTCCAAGAGGAAATGCTGTTCCATTCCCCTGGCCCACTTCTGCTCCTTGTGGACATCTCCCTGGAGCTGATGCTGATGGCTGGTGTCTGGAGAATCAGATATGGTACCAGAGCTCCTATTTTAGGAAGCAGATCTGCCAGGGGATATTACTGTTAATTGACATCCTATTTCTCATCTTCTCTCCCTTTGAAGGTTATTGAGAAGTGTGGGAAATTCACCTTCAGCGTTGTACAGGTTGGCTTATACTGGAGTGGTACGAAGTTTCAGACAAGTCTTTTGGCCCTCTAACAAAGGGACTGTTTTCTTTTAATAAAGTGAGGGTCTGCCTGCTGCTGTGACATTGCTCATCTCTTTGTGTTGCATTCAGCAACTTGGAGTTTTTAAAAACTGAGACTTTATCCTTCAGTTGTACAAACAAAAAAAGCCTCCCTTCTGAATGTCTTTATGTCACTATAAGGCTGATACTCATAGTTGCTCGTACTAATCAGGTGATTTCTCTCATTTTAGTCTGAGATTTATATCTATTTTTCTCTTAAATATACTTTCCTCTAGGTTAATTTTAGTTAATGTTAGGGGCAGATTTAATAATATCACCATCTGTACCATATTATGCTATATAAGAGGAACAATTTTAAAAATGATGCCTTTTATCCTCAGTGCTATTATTCATATCCGATTATTCATACCCAAACTTTGGTTTCTTTTGTTACTTTAATCAATTTTTTACATTGGGAGTTATGACAAACTGCAAGAAAGATAAAGGACCTGCAGGAAATGGTGCCTGGTACCATCCCGACTCTAATGAGATGGAGTGTTTTCTGGGGCACCTTTACCTGTGCTAAAACCTGGACAAATGTGCTGCCCTGGATTTCTGCTCATGGACATGATGTTCAGACGCTTCCTCTGTGGGCAGCCCAGCCCGTCCTCTTGCGTGGGGCTGTGGCAGCTCGGAGGTGGCACCGTGGGCTCCCGTCAGCCCCGTCCCTGTCCTCCTGCTCCAGCACTTTGCTGTCTTGTGAGGACTTGCTGAAGGTGCGTGCCGTCCCCTTGTCTAGGCTTTTGATGAGATGTTGCATTATGAAAATATTGTAATATTAAAATATGATGATGTTTAAGAACCCAGTTTTGAAAGGAGTGGTCTCATGTCTATCATTCATTGCAGGTCAGGCAGTGGATCAGCTGCAGCTGATTTCTCAATATACCAAGCTTTAAGAACCATGAAACTTTCAAAGTAAAAAGTAATGTTTTGAGTGGGTTTTTTTTCCTCACTTCCTATCTCAACTTCATAATAAATCTCCAGGTTCCCAGAGCAATACAACAAATTACTTAACTTTCAACAGTCAGAAAAATACATTGTGTCTCATTAACTTTTTAAAGCTTACTGATTTGGTGGGATGGCTGCAGCAAATGGTAAATGATATATGAATTGAAAAATTCATGCCCACCTCGTGTACAGGGAGAACGGACCGGCTCCGTAGCCGAGGCTGTGCTGTTTGCTGGGATGCTGAACCATGCACAGCACAAGGAGAGCGTTGAGCCATGGCTGCTCCTCGAGCAGATCACTCAGCAATGCCTGGGAAATGCTGGAGCACAGTGCCGGTGCCCTGCCTGGGGGTCCTTGCTTGCCCATACTCCTGGGTTAAAAATGTTTAGAGTTATGCATGTGTGTACAAAGCAAGGCACTCAGAAATATTAATCCACTGGGCAGCCAGAAGGTAGGTGGGGAGTGACTATCAGGGAGTGTAGCGACAGGATGAGGGGTGAGGGCTTGAGGCTGAGAGAGGGGAGATGGAGATGAGATGTGAGGAAGAAATGTTTTCCTGTGCGGGGGGTGAGGCAGTGGCCCAGGGTGCCCAAGAAGCTGTGGATGCCCCATCCCTGGAGGGGTTCAAGGCCAGGCTGGATGAGGCTTTGGGCAACCTGGGCTGGTGCGAGGTGTCCCTGCCATGGCAGGGGGTGGCACTGGGTGGGCTTTAAGGTCCCTTCCCACCCAAACCATCCTGTGATTCTATGATAACACAGCTCAAGCTCCCAAGGTCAAGGAGGACTTCTCCACCAAGCCCTGGTGACAGCACGGGCACTGCATGCTGGGGTGATGGGGTGGGTTAACCTGGACACCAGGTGCCCACCCAGCTGCTTTGTCACTGCCCTCCTCAGCAGGACAGGAACAGAGAAAATAAGATAAAAAAACCTTGTAGGTCAAGAGAAAGGCAGTTTAATAAAGCAAAAACAAAGGCTGTGTGTGGAAGCAAAGGAAAAAAAAAAAATATTTATTCTCTACTTCTCATCAGCAAATGATATCCAGCCACTTCCCAGGAAGAAGGGCTTCAGTACGTGTAGGCGTTGCTCTGAAAGACAAACACAGCAAAAAGGAATGGGGGTGTTGGGGAGACAGCCTGGATGCTGTGTGAGCCCTGCTCACCGGTGTTACCGGCACCCTTCTGGGTACCAATACAACACACAGCACTGCAGGCTGCTGAGGGGAAAATTAACTCCATTCCAGCCAAACCCAGTGTTGATGCTGACGAGCTGTTCCCCTCTCCAGCATCAGCATGGATGGCAGCCTGATGGCAGAACCTTCCTACAGCCCAGCTCCTCATTAACACCACCTCATTAACACCAGCTCCTGTCCATTTTAAAAATCTTTTTTTCTTGACCTGATGAAAACTGTAACTTATTCTCCACTATTGACTATTTTCTCAACACTTGACAATACAATAATACAAACGGAGAGCATCCAAACAAAATAATCAAAGTAGTTCGTTCCCGCAGGCTGGACCACCATCCTCATCGCCTTCCTCCAGCCACCTGCAGACGTGACGTGTTGCTGTGTACTGCCAGTAAACATTTTCTATCCATTTGGGGACATTCTTAGAGGACAGTAGGGGGAAGGTGCCACTTCTTCTGGTCATTTTTAAACGTTCCCCATAGCAAGGTAAAACTTTGTCGAAGGCATTCCCTTTCTTACTGTTTGAAGTTAAACCGACAGCTTCAGTTTCCTTTTACTCTTCCTGCT
>NW_010117963.1:32540-51699 GCF_000699245.1 Pterocles gutturalis
ATTTGAATGAACGAAACGAATACATTCAACATGCTGAATTATGTGCCACTCTTTTCTTCCTTTCAGTAATTGCAATGTACGGAGCAAGAGATTTCATAAATTGCCTTTCATATGTTCCAGATCAATAAATATATATATATGTGTGTGAAGAATTTAAATTAAACTCATGAAGGAAGTCCAAAATAATTAGGTTTATATCAAAGGCCACACTAATTTCTGCAGGCAGCGAGGGAGCAACTTCAGTGCTGTATTCAGGAAGACGCTAACTGAAACATTTTCGTTGAAAAAAGCAGTTTCACCAAAATAAAATAGCTTCCTGGTAATGTGCTGACTTTGTTAATTTTTCAACAGTATTCTGTTTCATTGAAATAACGATGTTTTGTTACCTTTACTTCAAGTATATAATTTCTTGGAGACTTGTCATATTAATTCAATACTATTCACTATTACATTTTATTATATTGTTTTGACATATGTCAAATGTCATGTGTCAGAGTATTATAACATTGATCTCACAGGAAAGTGGAGCTTTTTGTTCCTGCAGAGTTGGGAATTAACCACAATGCATTTCAGAAGAAGGATCAACAGACATTTCTGAACATTGGAATTGGCTGTCAAAAGGAAATCCCACATTCCCGAGGATAAGCCTCAGATCAGCCCTAACCCTCGATACGCAAGGTGTTGTTGCTCTGTTGGTATGAAGGGCACCCAGACTGTGGGCTGTGCTCTGCACCCCTGAGGACCGCGGCTGGGGCAGGATGGGTGCGCTGCTCTCTGCAGTGTCCGCCAGGCGCGCAGCTCGCAGGAATATTCCCTGTACAGAAATATCGGTGGGGCTATGGCATCAGTCAGCCATAGGTCGAGGGAGAAGAGGAAGAAGAGCATGGAGTCCAGGAAGGCTGGACATTCTTCAGGAATAAAATCTTCAAGGCACAAGAGCAGGATGCCCCGTGTGCCAAAAGACAAGGTGGTGAGGAAGAAGACAGGTCCAGCTGAACAGAGATCTGGCTGGGACTCTGCAAAAAAAGAAGAAAAAAAAAAAGTTTTTGGCCTTTGGAAGAAGGGGCAGGCAGCTCAGGAGGATTACAAGGATGCTGTGAGGTTCTGCAGGGAGAAAGCTGGAAGGGCCAAAGCCCAACTACAACTTAACCTGGTTACTGACATAAAAGACAATAAGAATCATTTCTATAAATCCATTCACAACAAAAGGAGGGCTAGGGAGAATCTCCATTCCTTATTGGATGTGGGGGAAACAGTGACAAAGGCTGATGAAAAGGCCGAGGTACTTAATGCCTTCTGTGCCTCAGTCTCCAACAGTCAGACCAGTTGTTCTGTGGGTACCCAGCCCCCTGAGCTGGGAGACAGGGATGGGGAGCAGAGCGAACCCCCATCACCCAAGGGGAAATGGTTCATGACCTGCTGCACCACTTGGGCACGCACAGGTCTCTGGGGCTGGATGGGATCCGCCCCAGGGTGCTGAGGGGGCTGGTGACAGTGCTCACCGAGCCACTCTCCATCATTTCTCAACTCCTGGCTACCCAGGGAGGTCCCAGTTGACTGGAGGTTACCAGGTGTGATGCCCATCTACAAGAAGGGCTGGAAGGAGGATCCAGGGAGCTACAGACCTGTCAGCCTGGCCTTGGTGGTGGGGAAGGTTCTGGAGCAGATCATCCTAAGTGCCATCACACGGCATGTACAGGACAACCAGGCCATCAGTCCCATCAGCACCGATTCATGAAAGGCGGGTCCTGCCCGACTGACCTGATGTCCTTCCATGCCAAGGTGACCTGCTCAGGGGATGAGGGAAAGGCTGTGGATGCTGTCTGCCCGGGCTTTGGTAAAGCCTTTGGGGACAGAGGCACTAATGAAAAGTTTCCAGCTGGCCCCGAAGGACAGCAGCAGTGACTGCTACTCACCCCGCCGTCCCCCTTTCCGTGCTTCTTGCCATTTCCTTTTCACTGAGTTTCTTCTTCAATTTATAACTTCTTATATTAACCTGCTTTACCAGATTATTTCCTGTGTGGTGCTTTATTAAATGTTTTATAAAAATAGAGATAGACTAATCCTCTGAATTTTCCTTGCCCAGAAACTCAGCTCCATTATCAAGGCTTTCCTTGGTAATACGATGTTAATCTGGAGCGACGTGTCTCCAGTAAGCCCCAGCTGCATTTCATCGTGGTCTCTTTCTACACCCTCGTGTTTCACTGTTTTCTCCAAGATGTGTTCCAAAGCCATCCACGCCAATGGGCTCATCGTTACTTGATCCTTACTGGCCACACTCCCTGCCACATTCAAGTGCCCAAAGACATCACCTGGATTTAATTCTGAAAGTAAATCTGGGAGAGTCTTGGGTAGCAAAGAATACCTCATTGAGGTTTTTAGCAGGCTATCCCCAATTTGTAGTGTCACAGTCTTAAGAAAATTTTCTGTCCCCTTCACAAATTCACTATGAGGTTAATACAGGTATGGCAGTATTGAACACTATAAATAAAGTAGGCAATCAGATAAATTTCTCGGCTTTGTGAGCTTTTATGCCTCCTACATGCATGTAACTGTACAGCCCATGGCGTGCCGTGGCTTCCCAGGGCAGTTTTGGGGGGGGGATGCAGTCTCAACCTGCCACTGACTTGGCTAGGCTGGGTTTCCGGGGCCCCGGGGCGTTTTTGGGGGGGGGATGCAGTCTCACCCTGCCACTGACTTGGCTAGGCTGGATTACTGGATTGGTTTTTTTTTCTATTGCAAGAGGTACCTTAGCTGTGAAATATGGTCCTGCAAAAGACACCTGCTATTTTATGGGTGAAAATGCGAGGCAGTTGGGAAGGCTGAGTGGAATTCTTATTCCAGCCACATCCCGCTGCTGGCCGCAGCCTGCTGTGCTGCATGGGCATCGGGAACACAGCGGTGGAGTTGTGATCTTCTTCACCCTGTGGATGTTTTCCTAAAAAGACCAGCCACATATGCTTGTAGGGTAGCTGTATATCGATTCCATGGTGCTGGAAGGTGCATCCCACCAGTGGCTGCACCGCTGCTGCTGTGCCAGAGCCCCGGCTCCCTCTGGAAACCTTCCCCAGCAGAGGAATCCTGGCTGCGGCACTGTCACGGGCACACGGCGACGCACTGTTTAGCTGCAAACACGCCGAGCACTGGCACTGCTTCCCTCCGAAGGAGTCTTTTCCAGAAGGGAACGTGAAGGGATGTTTCCCCACTCCTGCGGGGTGCGGAGGATTCGGCAGGATCTGCCATCCCGTGGAGAAACAACATATGGCAGCCACCACCTGCAGCCGCCGGGAGGGTGCTTTGGAGAAAAGGCGAGAAAAAGGGGGAACGCAGAGCGATGCTTTCCCCAGCAAACAGCCGAGCAGAGACCACCTGAGTCAGAGATTGCTCCCAGGCTGTTGTGATTAGCAGTTCTTTGCAGATTTGTGTTCTACGCAGTAATTTTTTTTGAAGGCTTTTATAACTTTGGCAACGGCTGAAGCTGCTGCCGATGAGTTCTGCAGCCTAATTATAGAATCACAGGAAGCAGGGCTGAAAGCGAACATCAAGAGGACATCTGGCCCATCACTTGCCCGGAGGCAAGAACAACTACCTAATGTCATTCCTGACAGATGTTTGCCTAACATTTGCATGAAAAAAATCCTCTTTTGTTAGTTTTTAACCTGTTACCTGGCAAGTTGGCTGGGGTCCTTACTTTTCCTTTTATGAAAGTAGTGACTCCCCCCCCTTCTCTGTTTCTGTGCCATTTCCAACTTTACAGGCTGCTACCGTTATTCTCAAGGTTTGAGTTTTTTCCCCGTCTGAGGTTGAGAAGTTCTGATCTATTTAGTCTTTGCTCATACATATGCATGCAGGATGTGAAAATACTGCAGCAGAGTGCTTGTTTCCCCCACTTCAGCGGTGGGTACTAGCAGTGATGAAAGCCTACAGCTATCTGGAAAATCACGCAGAAATGGTTGTACCAGTGCTTTTAGTGCCGCAAAGCCAAGAGATTCTGGGAATGCTAGAAAAAAAATACTGAAAAATAAATGCATTCTCAAGGGCATATCCTCTGTATGTAGAGGGCATTTCTGATTTGTGACAAATGAACTCCAGACCACGCTCTGCGAGCTCTGCTTCCATCCCCTGATGCCAGCATCCACAGCTGCATCCGCCCAACACCACCACAGCTCTGCCAAGCCAGCCTCATCTCTCAGGAACACTCCCCCAGGAGTTTTCCATTTCCTGGAAGCCCCAAGAGTCCTTTTGTAATGATCAAGTTGTGAAAAGGAAAGTGTTATTAACAGAAGAATATCCGTGTTGCTTTCCAAGGGACATACTAAAGAAAATAATATAAAGGAGAGTTAAAAAAATCCGACTTCTTCAGCTCAGTCTGTGTAACAAAAGGGCTTGGGTGAGCTTCTGGTTCCTTCAGTTCTGCCACCGTGCCACTCTGCAAATGGGTGTCACATGGAACGGCCACTGGTCACCTGGGCTTTGAGATTACTGCCAAAAATTAAACAAACTCTTGCTAATAAATGTCATTAATCTTCGAAACGAGTTTGATACTGACCAACAGCACAGAAAAACGCCTGTGAGGAGAGAAGAGCAGACATTATTTCATGCAATAAACTGGGAGGGGGGCTCAGAAAAGAGATTTGAGACACACAGAATATTTTGGAAATTTTTTGTTATAAAACCATGAAAAGAACCCTAAACGCAGCTCCCCCTTACAGCAGATCGGATGACGTAATTTCAGCCTGATTTTGTACATTTTAAATATTTTCTGGTTTCCATTGCAAAAAGAAGAAAACACAACGTTGCTTTTTATTCATGAGCCACCCAAATGTCAATCTTAATCTGTTTCATTCGAAGTGTAATGTTATTGTGTTTTTCTTTTTGTCATTTTAAGTCACACAGACAAGAACACGAATCTTGAAGAATCCAAACTCTCTTCTGTTGTCCGTTCTTGCCCAAATCAAAGAATATTACCCCTCAGCCAAAGGTTACGCCAAATTTGAAAGGACTGGGGTTTTTTTTTAGTATAATAATACTGAAAATTATCTATTTCTGAAAAACAGAAGTGATAGCTTTAAGTCACATAAAAATAGGGAAGAGTAAGAGCACACTAAATACAAACTTCAACATAAGGAAGGAGAAGGTCCTGTGCATCCAGTTTTGGGTAAGAAGCAAGGAAAAACCAATGGAAGTTAAAGGAGATAGATGTGGTCCTCAGGTGAGAAAGACACCGATAGTGGTGGTGCCAGCTGCAGGCACAGTTTTCAGCCCCCTTGCTCTAAGTGTCCCCGTTAGTGGGAGCACTGGACAGCAGACAGCTGGAGAGCGCAGTTTGGGGTTTTGCCCAGTGTACCTTTTACCAGTAAAAATAGTTTTAACAGGTCTCTTTGCACCCAAGAATTAATCAGAAGTCAAGCGAAATAAAACTGAAGCATTCTTAGAGAGATTATGACCATACATCCCTGCTAAACGTTGGGTGTATCAATCCTGGTGCTCTACGACTGTGAACAGAGTGGTTTGGGTTATAAAAGCTGTGTCCTGGGAAGGTTACACTGCACCTGTCCCAGAAAAGACATTTTCCCACCAGTCAGAGTCGGATTTACCTAGTCCTTTAGCTCTGAAATGAGAGGAATGAGTCTTGATTTCACAGAAAGAAAAGGGTACAGAGAAATTCATAATCTTGCAAGAATTTTCACTATCAAGGCCATATTCAAAATACCCTGAAATGTCATGAACTAGCCCCAAAACAGCACCGGAGCTCAGTTATTATATCCAGTGGGACTTCTACTTCAGAAAGTAACCCAAAGTAAACTGGGTCCAAAGCACCCTAAACAATGAGACCTGCTATTCTTACATGTCCCAATAGCCACATGGATTTTTGTGTTTTGTTAATTTCATTTGTTGCTTTTTTTTTTTTTATCTCCCTTTTCTAGGTATCTGTATGGGTTCAAGCTTAGTGAAAAGAATAACCACATGATAAATAAATACATTAATGTAAAACCAGAAATAACCTAGTCTCCCACAGTGCCAGTGTTTTCATACTGTATTGTTCCACATCCACACCATTAAAACAGGCAAGAAGGGAAATAAAATTGTATTTGGTATCCAAAACCAATATCATAAATTGTAACAAGCACAAAACAAAACATTTCTAATTTAATTATGAAAAAAGGCTTCTAACCTTAATAACAAATTGTTATCTCAAGCGAATCTGAACTGGTTTATACAGAGTCAAAATATGAATATCTTCTCTTAGCAGGCAAAGGAGAAATACAAAGCACATCTGGTAAGTTAATAATCTGCTAGTAGAAATTGCAGACAGCAGCAGGAAGAAGCCATGTAGTTTAGAAATAAGTTTTCATGGATTAAGAACTGCTGGTTTAGCCTCTCCCTCTTTGTCTTTTGTGATGCCTTTCTTCCCTCCTCCTCTCCTGACCCACTCAGCTCCTTCCGAGTTGATTTCCATCTAGAGCTTGGTTTCTCTTCCAGCACTACAAGAGTGGCCAGGACACAATTCACACGCACATCTTCACTGGACAGAGGCTGTTTGGGAGCCAGGGGCAGGATCAGTGCGTGGAGCAGAGGCCCTTTGCTGTGCAGGGGGGAAAAGGCTCATGAGTGAGCAAACATCTCACTGGGGAAATCAGCAAAGGGAGATGAAGACCTCACAAATGACGCAGGACCAGTAGAGCTACAGACCATGACAAGGAAATATTTTGGCTGATATGGTTTCTAGCATCACATTAGTGATAAAAACCTAGAAGCACTGTGGACAAATTACTGCGCTGAAATAACACTCTGTTTGTCACGGCTCAGAGAGGCAGGAACTATAAATATTTATTTTCTGCACCTGAAAAAAGCAGGAAGAAATCTCTATGCTAAATAGGATGGTGAAATGTTTGCCAATCCTGTCTCCTCAAGGAGTACACTGAAAGAATTTCTCCTGAAATTTCCCCGGGAAGACGCCTGCTCTCAGGAAAGCACACACCAAAAGCTCATCTCACTGAACACGTGCCCAGAGTTTATTGACGTGGAAGGGTTTTTTCCCAGAAACTTACTTAGTTCTCTAGAAGTCTGCTGTTTGTTCTGTTGCCCAAGGCGCTGTATTTTTGACCGAGATGTGTACATCAGCATCATCTCACACCTCCTCCCGGGTGCGTTCATAAACAGGGGCTTTGTCCTCAGTCTCAGCTGACCAATGCAGGAGGTGGGTTTTACCTGCAGTCCCCAGTACAGCAGATGGGAGGCTCAAGAAAAATCGGGAGGGGGTTCTTCCCTTAAAACGGAGAATGAGGTGGTGGAAGTCAGCAGTGGTGCTGGTCAGGGGAGTTAGGTGGATAGATGGCCCAGCACAGGGGGATGTAGCTGTACAAGCTGTCAGACAGCAACGGCAGGAGCCATAAGAATAAACCAGGAGATAAATAAGTAGCTATCTGCCATCTGTTTAAATTCTTGGTTTTTTTCTTACTGGATGAGATGCTGGTGATCGTCGTGTCTCCCTTGGAGCAGGGCGCAGGAGCCTCACCCAAGAGCTGCCCCGTAAAGCTGTGTCTGCGGAGGAGCTTTGATCTTGATTTAAGAGAGGGACAAACGTGGCTGCAGGGCAGTTTGTACCAGCTCCATGAGATCAGGCTCATAATGGCATGGCTCGCAGCAATGTGACCTTTTTGGAAACCATTTGTTCTCGGGGGTTAAAATGAATATATCTTCCTGTCCTTTGCTTGAACAGCTCCTCAGAACAGCCTTGAAAATCCCCAGTAGGATAGTGTCACGCTCATCACTCACTAAAAAATTCTCTACGTAGAATTTCTCCAAGCCAGAAAGAGAACTACTATATTCAGAGACATCTTATTTATGAAACAAACATTACTTGAAAGGACCTTGAAAACACTGAACTGCTTTGGTCTAACCCAGAAGGAAGCAGCTTCTAGGTTTGTTTTTCTTCCCCCGTTGGATTGAAGTGAGCGGCAGAGGTGGCTGGAGTTGGGGATATGTGGCATACAAATGCCAGCAGATGTGGAGGACGTGCATTGGAATGTGTTTAGCAGTAACGAGATACAACATCGCTTTCCTAATCTGCTAGAAAGGAAGCAAAACATTTCTTCGTATGCACCAAAGAAGCTTCTAGAAGCTAGCTCTTACTCAGAGCCATCCTGGAGATGGATATTCTCCCCGGTTCTCTCTGCAGGTACTCATTTTATCTGCCAAGCTGTGTTTCAGAGAAGGGGATAAAATCCAGGCAACAATGAATCAGAAATTTTACTGCTGAGACACTGTTTCCAACAGTCCAGATCCAAGAAACAGTATATTTTAAATGGTGATGGGTGCAGCTGGGAAATGGCATAGCTCCAGAGGAAAATGGAAATACAAGTAGTTAATTACTAGTTCTGCTCTCTGCTCAAGTGCAGGCAAATAGTCACTCAGTTAACCGTGATATTACTACAGCCAGTCCTCTTGTAATAGCCCTGCTACGCCCTTGATCCTCTCAATTAACGGTGTCTTTGCTCACTAATTGTGCCCTAGACCGCAGTTACATTCTCAAGCAGAGTATTTCTATTCTAATCTTTCTTAGAGCCCCGTCAGGTTTGGAGTGTCAACCTCTTTTTTAAAATTAATTCTCAAATCCCAGTACTATACGGCATAAGTATACCACGGGAGAAAGTACAATGCAGACTGCATGGTGGACACCCCAGCTTTCTGTATAGGTAAATAAAGAAAGGGATAAAATCAGTAACAGGCGCTTTTCAAGGATTTTGCAAATGCCACTTCAGGAAGCAAAGGACAGCTACTATCAATACATCTGAACTGCACATCATTGGTTTCCAGGTTATATTTTGCAAAGGCATTCTGCTAGCAGGAGCCTTGGGAAGCCAGGATGCTGGCATGAGGAGGTCTCTGGGATGCTGCGGGAAGCTGGGATGCTGGCATGAGGAGGTCTCTGGGATGCTGCAGGAAGCCGGGATGCTGGCATGAGGAGTTCTCTGGGATGCTGCGGGAAGCCGGGATGCTGGCATGAGGAGGTCTCTGGGATGCTGTGGGAAGCTGGGATGCTGGCATGAGGAGGTCTCTAGGATGCTGCAGGAAGCCCAAGCTGGAGGATGCAGCTCCAGCAGAGGGGACTGGTGGTGGCTGTCCCATTGCACCTTCTCCCTTGCAGAGGTGTAATGGCACCCACCTACGGAGCACAGCGGGACTGTGGTGGATTTTTCTCTTTGTTCAGAACCAGAGGGACAGCCGTGCTGGCCAGGCAGGCCTCCATGCCTCCTCTGGAAGTGGTGCTTCCAGACAAACAGTGCAGCCACTGCACAGCAGCTGCTCGTTTCCAGCTAAAACAGACCTTGGAATTCATTCCTGCAAAAAAGGGCATTGCTGGTAATTTGTTTTGCTGTAGCCCTATTTTCCTCTGAGTTCTCGTTACGGTACCCAGGGGATGAACAAAAGTATGTTCTCACAGCTAAACAAACGCTTGTCTTCTTTTTTTCAAGTACTTTTGAACTATTTTTATTGCATTACCATGCTCAAGCGCTGTACCTGTTCTTCAACATCTGCCGCCACTGTTTGCTGTACACCGGAGAGAAGGCGCGGGAGGCTTATGAAAGATTAGCTTGCAGTGGGAATACCAGTGATAGGAGCTCGATACTTATTAAGTTAATTATTCAATGGAACTGGCTCTTCCCTTATGAATTTCATTTAATCTTCACAGCACAGTTTCCTTCAGAAAACACGATGATCTTAATGAGTCAAATCTGAAGTCTTCTGTTCTTTTCAGGTGAGCAGGTTAATTTTCTATAAAATTAGTTAATTGCAAAAACTCGAGCTATTGATAGCAAGTTAGAAGGAAGTCAGCACAACACCTTGTCCATGTCTCTTGAGGTAAATTATCTAAAGAGAGGTGGGGACTGTAAAGATTACAGAAAATTTGAAGGTCTTTGTAAAATGTTTAGCTTTAAGAAATTAGAAAAAAGCATACATTTAGCAGTGAGAGGGGTTTATTCGTTAGTGTTCTTCTCTTTTTTTTTTTTCACTTAAGTCCTGACACTTTTTTAACTTATTTTTTCACTTTCTCTCTCCATTGTGCCGTGGGTTACAGATTCCTTCCCAAGGTTTGTGTGCCTTTCCATTTGAGATCTGCTTCAAATTGTTTCAACCCTAGAATTTCTAACTGCCAGCATCTCAGATTTTGCTTAAAAAATCCTTATAAGAAATACTAATTTCTATCTGGCTTTTCAAATGCAAACCGCATTTTCTCTTTTCCTTTTTCCAGCCTCACATGGGAATAGCAATCTTCTGCTCAGCTTTCCGGTGGCTGAACCAGCCCTGTCTGCAGCTCCTGCAGCCGTTGGAAGTCCTGATTGAAATGACAACACGAGGGTGATGCTACTACTTGTCACCTTAATCTTCTTCAGTACACTTGACATGGATGTCAACATATCGCATCTGTTCTTGGCTTCTGGGTTTGGAAATTTCCTTCTCTGACAAAGCTAAGAAACCACCCTGGTCAAAGAACCAGTTCAGAATGTTCCGTGAAACTTGGCAGCTTCTAAGTGTTTCCATGGCTCGTGTCTTCTACTGGGTCAGACGACAAACTGGTCAGAGTGCTGGGCCCACGGACTGCAGCATCTGGAGGCAGCGGGGCAACGAGTCTCTGGGCTCCGTGCTGGCAGTGGTCCTGGGAGAGTGCCCCTGGGATTTCTTGGGCACAAGGACAGCAGACAGGCTGGCAGATCCTTTTTTTTTTTATTTTTCCAGTAAGAGAGCAGGCCTGCCATTCCCCAGAAACAGAGTCTGAGCTGAAGAGCATGAAATGTCACTTTGTCTTTGTGCCAGAAACGGCCAGAGGCAACGGCAGCAGCAGTGTCCTCGTTTGGATGCGGCGTTTTCAGCAGTTATCGTAACAGGTCAGAGGTGCCAGCTCAGAACAGAACTCAGCTCATTGCAGTTGCTGTTGCTGAAGTTATTCATGTCACTGTTGCTGACATTATTAATGTTGCGGCGTGGCGTACACACAGACAAGCCCACAGCCTCCTAACACCCCCATGAAATCCCCAGCGTTCATCTGAATTAACCACCACACCATCCCAGCCAAGGACCAACTGCAGCACAGTCCCATGGACCTTGAAACACGGGAAAATGTCCCAGGACCCTGCACTAGTGCTCAGCTCCAGCCCTGATGGAGCCTCAAGCAGCAGGGAGGAGCTGCTGGATGCTGTCAGAGGACTGCAGAGATGGGGAAGGCAGAGAAGATGCCGGCGCCTGGCTCCATGGAGGCTGTCATCTCCATACCTCCACCCCACCCCGGCCCAGCTGCACCTCCGCGCTCCAGACCTGCCCTTTTGTGTTGGTTTGAGTGTCACGTGCTTGAACAACCGCTGACCAGTGAGTGCAAACACCACCGTGTGCACAGAGCCCGTGGTGAGGTGTCCGTGTCCCCTCGGTGCTGCCCACGGCTGGTGGGTGGAGGTCGGGCCGGTTGGCATCGTGTGCGGGGTGCATTGCGTGCTCGATGTGTTATTTCTGCATCCCGGGAGCAGGAACTCTCGCAGGCTGGGCTGTTAAACTCCCTCATCTAATGGTATGTGTTATTGGTCCTGGAATATACATTCTCTGGAGATGATATACGTAGCCCATAAGGACAGAAGATGAGTTTTCTTAATGGGCATGAATGCTGGCATTGTAAATAGACCCAATTCAGCATTTACACATTTCGCTTTAGCACTTTCTACTAGTTCCATACAAATGTCCAAACGACAAGCAGTGTTTCTAAATGTGCATTGGTTTAACAAAAAAAAAAAAAAAAAAAAAGAAACTAATAACCTCCTATTAAGCCATTTTCAGTGCCCAAAAAATGAAAGATACTAGGGAATGATTTGCATAAACTCTTCACCCAATTAGTGTAAGCGAGCATTTCACGCATCTTCTTTCTCAACTTGGTATCAGGAAAAATCTAAACGGAAATTGTTCATAGGAGAATATATTCCAGGACATTGGAGACACTTACAGAAACCTCGATAACCGTCATCAATTTAATGCAGGCAGGAACTTGTTAATAAACCTTCTGCAGAATCACCCACCAAGGATGGTTATTATAACAGTGGAGATACCCACACAGGCTTGTTCACTGATTAGAAAATGTTTACCACAGTGGTTGGCAAGGGGAAAAAAGCTGCCTTATGGACTGCGCTATTGTCTCCATGGACAGTAAAATCCATTCCCACAGTGTCCACCTGGAATGCTTTCTTGTTTTTAACAACAGCGTTTTGGCAGGGCTCCACCAAACTGAAACTTTACGTGTCCCCTGATTTGTTCCGGTTACACACTTTAGTTTAAGGGAGTGAATAAATTAAACAACATGTAACAAAGGGCTTTGGTAATTCTTCCAAGTTTTTCTTTCAAAAGAAGAAGAGCAAAAAAAGGCAAATTCATCTGGCAAACAAAAAGCCCTTCGCTACAGGGCTGCCAAGTGAAGACTTTGATTTCTTCTGAGAAGAAAACTCGCTTTTTCTTCATGTTTAGGAAGGCACGTTTGGTTTTTGTTTGTGTCCCATATACTCAGGGGAGCCTTGGGAGGAGAGGATATGCAATTCTCAGTGAAGTGGAAGCTCATGTAAGGCCAGAAGTTGCTCATTATTAAACACTAATTGTTTCAACAAAGTGCTGCTCAACCACATCCAGTGGCTGAGCAGTGTTACGTTAATAAATGACAGCAGAGGACCTCAGGGTCTGCACAGAATTTCTATTGGAACATATTTAATTGCATTCCTAACTTTTTTCTGAAAATAATTTTTACACGGGGCACTCTCCAACTAAAAATTATACAGAATGTGGCACACAAACTGTTTGGAACTGTCTCAGCTGAGCGGAAAGCCATGACTCTGAGAGCCTCGCCTGTATGAACAGCTTTGTTTTCCACCCCGTCTTCTGGCAAACAGTGTCCCAAACTGATGCTGTGCATAGAGAAATAAAAAATGTTGGAGAAAAAAATATATTCAGTAAAAGGCAAAAAGTGTTTTTACCGATTTGTGGAGCCCACCTGAGATGGTTACTGAAGTACTGTGGAAAGTGTCGTGTCCCATCTCCAGTAAGAATGGCGGAAAATTGAAAAGGTTTTGGAAAGACAAACATAACTATGGCACAATTTTAGAAAACTCTACAAGGATATTAACCTGACAAGGAGGAAGGGAAGGGATTTGTATCTAAGTCTAGGTGTGTATAATCAGAGGGAATTAGTGACAGGAGGCAATTTTGCAAACGAGCGTTTAGCTGGCTGGCGTGATGCACGGTGTGGAGGGTTCACCCAGAGCTTGTAGTGAAGTCACTTCACTCAGGTGCCTTATATGAGGAGCTAAAAGTTTAAAAAATATAGATGCTGATGGAAGGAAATGCTGTTGAAAAATAGTCACTTTAATTAAAAGAACTGAAAAAAAAAATATCCAGGGATAAATCCTGTCAGAGTGTATTCCTTCACGAGATGTGCCGTGACAGTGGCCAGCCCAGCATGGTCAACACAGCACAGCAAGAACCACTGGACTCAGAATCCAGCAACATCCCAGTTTATTCCATGAAATGTGAAAATATGGCCACATGCCATATGCTATGTCAGTTTTCTTCACTTATGGACAATAAATGGACTTCCCCACTAGATAATAATGTACCTGATGTCAGTAGATTTCAGTGATCCTTCTCCAGCAGCTCAGTGCATTGTGCAGTTCAAATGCCTTCGACCCTGCCGCTAGGTGGTATTGTGTGGGTTGAAGTCCCAGTGTCACAAAGATTTGTTCATATTCAACTTCACAAACCGTGAGCTAATGTTCTTCAAAGAGACAACTCTTCATGAAAAAAAAATTATTTGTATTTTCATCTCCCATGTCATGACTTCACTACTTAATATGTTCATAGTATTTTTGGATGAAAATCTTGACACCACAGACTGGATCACCACTGAAATTAAGCACAACCACGGAGGCAGCATTTACACTTTTAATCCAGGAAGACAAAGATGTTGGCCGAGATGTAAGATAGGAAATAATTTTCTGCTTCCAGATTCAGTCTTTAATTACAGTCTCCAGACAGATCGTCTCCCATCACCAAAGCCCTGTCTCACCAGTGCCAATGCAGGTATCTGTCTGCTTCTACAGATGCACATAAACACACATGCAAACTTATTCTTCATGTGCTATCTGTTATAGATACCACAGTGAAATAAATCAGGTGCTTCCTATATCTGCAAGACTATTTGCCCACCAGGAAGAGCATTTGTCGTTGCACTGGCTTCCTCTATGAATACCAACAGACATCCAAACCCACCAGCTGCTGAACAGAAGAGACTAATGAGCTATTCATAGATTTTTTTTTAAAAATGTCAAGCATTAAATAAACTATAGATTTCAGGGTGTCAGTACACTTCAGCACAAATAGGTGTAATAGTGTAACCAGCTTTATGTCTTCCCCTGAGCTATCTCTGCATGAATCAGTGGCTTAGACAGATTGGATCTTCCTCTGCGACAGACCCCACGGAGCCGGTGCGTGCATGCCATAGCAAAGGGCTCAGCGGATGAGAGGCACGCCGTGGAAGTTTCAGGACATCGTCAGTTATGTTCTCCTATGGATACCAGAGATCTTGTTAATCCCACACCGGAGATGAGCTCTAAAGATCAAGGATTTTAACAAACACCTGTGATCACCAGGATCACAGAGCCCATGCCAGCACAGGGCAGCTGTGAGCCCACCACCGCAGCCTTGGAAACCCTTGAGATCACTGCAGCAAATCTGCTTTTGCTTTAGCTGTCATCATCAAAGCTACAGCAGCTGGGATTCCTCAGGAAATAATCAAGAGTGTCACTACGTGCCATTGCCGTGATGTCTAGAGGATCCAGATCTTTCAAGTGTGTGTTTCAAAAAGTCCCTGCACACAGCAGCTGATCTCAGGGCTGCTCCTCCGTGTCAGGCTCCGAGCACACTAATGGACCTTGATTGCCCCCACGAGCCTCACCTGGCCACCACACCCTCTGCAGCTCCATTTAAGAGCAGGTCTGGGCACCCAGACCTTTCCTGAGCTGTGCTGTGGGTGTCCCTGTCCCCCAGGTGGGCTTTGGATCCAAGTCCCAGCCTTGTCCCTCATCCTCTCTCCAGTTCCATCTTCTTTTGCTTCTGGCTGAACCCTGGCTGTGTTTTGTCCCTCACCATACCCAGGGCTGTTGAGGGACTCTCTCCCCAGCTGTGGTCAGCCACAGATGGAAACTGGAAATGGTGAGTTTGAATGTTAGCTTTGCTAAGGAGAGCCTTCCATGGGGGCTGCTTTAACTTCTCACAGTTATTCTGAGAGCACAAACCCACTGTTCACTCTAAGCCTGAACTGTCAGGAAGCATTTCAATCTATTTGTCACTTTAATACCCAACACTGAAGGCAGAGGAGGCATGTAGGACACCTCCTGCCCCGGGCCAGGATCAGCCCTGGCTGTACGGCTCCTGGGGCAGAGCTTGTTCTTGGCCCCTGTAATGATGCTCCGCAGGCAGCCTACTCCAGCACAGCTTCATCCCCAGCTTCAGAAAGTTTCTCTGAATGTTTCCTGCCTGAGTTTACCTTTGTTACGCTTGCCCTATCCGTGATGAACATAGGAAACTGATGACTTAATGTTTCTTGCCAACCTGTTATACAGTTGAAGATCATTAACCAATGTCCCTTGAAACTTCTTTATGCTTGTCATTCCAAGCCCCTCCTCGAAGAGACTTTCCACGTTTTTCTGGGAAGTTTTTTGTGTTCCCTCACAGACCATGTGCAGCACCAAAAACTGCCAGTCGATACCTTCCCAATGCTGCCTAGAGTGCAGGGTTTCCTTTGTGTGTCTCCCAGGTCACTCAGAGTCCATTTTTCACATTGTTGACTCAGTCTGTCTCGGTCCAGCCCCATGTCCTTTTCCGTGTCATATATGAATGCAGATTTCTCCTGCCTACGTATCATACTTGCAGCAGTTAGTAACTGATAGCTTCCTGCATGTCCAGTCCACCCAGGATGGCAAACCTGTTCCTACCCCGGGCTGTTCTCCAATATATTTGCAATCTGCTCCATGTGGATGCAGTGATCTTTAGGACATTTCTCCAGGCTGTTAAAATACTGGATTTGACCAACCCATTCAGATGCATCCCTTCTTCTGGGTAACAAATGTTAACAACCTTTCTACAAGTGTAATTTCCAAGCAGGCTTAGACCTGTCATATATTACTACTGCTTTATTAAAAAAGTATACTGTATACCTCTAAAAATTGTGATGATTTTATTTCAGACCATGCTTCTCTCATTTGCCTAGGAGAATACTGTGTGAGCTATTTTGACTGTTAACAAGATTTCTGAAACCGCATCAGCTGGCTTTTCATTAGAAATCATGAGATCGTTACTGTCTCACGGAGAAAGAAGGAGACTAGTTTGATGTGATTCATTAAAACCAAGCTGTTTCTAGTTTATCATGCTGACTTCCTTCATGGTCTTTCTGTGAAGTAAAACTAATTTCACTGATTTTTTACCTCCTGGTTGTTTCTCTTGCTGGAGTTCAGTGTAATGTTGATCCTTTCCCTGTCTTCTAGTACTTTGCACCCCCACCGGTGCAAAGAAGAAATTAGTGATTATTAACTATAATCACTAATAATTTTGTGATTTCTCTCTAGTTTTTTAGTTCTTGCCCATCATTTTCTCTGTTTTAAACAAGGGGCAGAGCTGTGACCATTTCTTTGTCCTGTTAATAGCAGTAGCCAGCTGACCCATGGTTGTTACCGAGTCATTGACCAGTCAGTTCCCTTCTGCTGGGAGCTTCTTTGCTCCATTGGACACTGAACGAACACTACTGGAGGTCATCTTGCTTAATACTGTGTTTCTCATCACCTCTGTTACCAGTAGCTCACGTGCCCTGATCTCTGGGTTTTGAGTATGCACATCCATTGTATTTTTTTCCCCTCATGAGTTATTTGATTCTCAGATTTCCATGTGGCTTCCTTAGTGCCTGAAGTCTAAGAAAAATGCACCTGTCTTGTCTTCTCCTAAATTTCCTGTGCTTTGGGGTAGTGAATGCTCCATGACAGCTTTGTGATCTGATTTGTTTCTGTCGATATATCAGCTGAAGCGCATTCTAACAGACCTGGTTTATTTGGAAGCCAGTCTAGACGGCGTAAGCTGATCTGTATTGTCAGCAACGGGCCTTCCACCCCAGCCTCGCTTCCATCACTGCTCAACAGAACTAACCAACATCAGCCTGTGCCATTTTCAGATCGGACAATGTTCAGAAGCAACAGTCTCCAGGAAGGTTAGGAAAGGAGAGAATAGCTGATGTGGTTCAAGCTGAAAAAGCACACCTCCCAGGTGCTGCCTCCGTTTCTGCAATGCAGTGGGATATACTGGTTTATCGCCATGCACTGGGGGCAGTACCCGAGTCCCCTCTGCCAGAGCTCCCCGAGGTGCTGCTGAGCTCAGGGCATTCGGGGGTCCTGCAGGATGATGCTGAGCCTTTTCTGCCTTAACTGAACCCACGCTCTGGTGCAATAACTCTTTATTACGAAGTGGGGGCACTGTTTGCTGTCATCAGACTGAGAAAGGAGCACAGGATTGCTGGCTTTCACAGTGAGGAAAGCTGGGTATTTCCTTCAGACATTACCTGTGTTTTCCTTGGAACTTACCGATGAAATCATCTGACTGTGGTACCTAAGCGAGATTATACTGGATATTTATTGCAGTGTTGAGTCCCTGCTAAACTGAAAGCACAGAAAACCTCAGGCAAAAAGTGTCATACTCCTATTCAGCACAAAAAACCAGAATAACTGTGTAAAAAAAAAATAATCACAATTTAAATATCCAAAATCTCTCTTAAAGAAGAAATCAATATATAGCAGCCTAATTCCTCCTTTATCCTGTTCTACTGCTTATGTTTGCTTCTTACGCATCCCACGATCAGGGTGTACAGGTTGGTGTCTGGAACTGCGCGCAGCGAGTTAATCTCATTGTGCGCTGTTGAGAGGGGCTTTGGAAGGATTTTGCCTTAGGTTACCTTACTGGAACTAAGCCAAGATAAAAAGGAGATGTTCGAGAGGATCATTTATCTGTGCTTCTGTGAGAGCTGTAATTTAAAAAATAATTATACAGAATTCTGGTGCCCAAATATTTTAATCAAAAATACATGTGGTATACATGCAGATGATACCCATATATATGTGCATCTATTACACATAAATCTGTGCCCATATGTATATAAATGTAATGTATGTGTGTATACAGCACTTAGGTAAACTGAAACACCTCTGTTAAAAAAAAAGTAAACTTTAGAGGTATGCAGCTGGTCCCAATGAGAGAAAATATGTCTCTGACCTGCTGAATGCAAAAAATCCCTATTGAAAAAAGCTCTAAATCCACATGAACAGCTCCCCTCATCCACAGCTGGGCTTGGGATGGGAAGGGAGGATCAATCTCCGTCCCCAGAGAGACACCCAAGTGTCTGGTCTGGGAAAGGGGCTTTGATGCAGGATAGCCTCAGTGTCAGGAAACTGGAAATCACGAGATTTTCAACCACCACCACCAATAAGCCTGATGGGGAGAGGCAGAACTGCTCGACTGCCACCAGACATCTGAAACCATCCTGGTGAGACGAGTGGAGAAGGTAAAGCAGGAGAATGGTGGAGCGGGGATTCTCCCTGCAGATCCTGTTTGCAGAGATAATTATGATCACAGAACCCCCGAAGGCAGAGGGGCTGGGCTCTCTTCACAAACTCCTCTGATGAATTCCATTCCAGACTGAGAAAGGGAAATTGGTATATTCAGAGGAGAGAGAAAAAGGAGAAGTACAGATTACCAACCATGGAATCCCAGGATGGTTGGGGTTGGAAGGGACATTAAAGCCCACCCAGTCCCACCCCTGCCATGGGCAGGGACCCCTCCCACCAGCCCAGGTTGCCCAAAGCCTCATCCAGCCATGAGGATGTGCACAGCATCAGCAGGGAGCAGGCAGGGGAGAGGAGGAGGGTCTCGTCACCCGGGGCTGGGGCAGCCTGGGGGCACTGTGGATGTAAAGGGTTCTAATCTGTCCCTTGTATTAAAAAGAAGATGAGGGTGTCTCTGTTCCATCAGCCTGGAATGAGCAGTAGGGGGAATTGTTGAATGTTTGCGGATAAAGGAGGAAAGGATGCAGATG
>NW_010117963.1:51730-77993 GCF_000699245.1 Pterocles gutturalis
TCCGTTTGCTGAACAATTGATAGGAACGTTCAGGCAGCCTGTGGGTCACACCAAGCTGTAAATGGAACATGGCAGGACTGCAGTTTGTGTTCTTGGGCAATACCAGGATAATGTTTTCGTTCGGGAGGAGGAAGGCTTTGCTGTGAGCAGGGGCAGCCGGAGCTTCACGCCCAGCTGCTGCGGGAGGGCTGGGTGGAGACCTGAAGGGTGGAAGGTATCGCGGGCAAGGGAGAGACACCTACGCCAAGTGGTGGATTTTACTGTTCTAATGAAGGGATGTAATGAGAGTGCCAGCGAAGAGATGACAGGCTTACCCAAAGCAAACACCCTCTGCTTCGGCAGGCTCGGGGAGCTGGGGGGATAGAGCCTGGGGAACAAATGCGGGGAGGGGAAACGGTGCGGGCAGGCTGGCAGTTACCGAGGGGAACTGCTCTACAGGTACAATGGCAAAGCAGCCTTTTGTGGAGGAAAGATGAAAAAAGAACAAGATATATTGAAAAAGGCCAATAGAGGCTGAAGTAATAAAATGTAGCCTGAATATCCACCTGTACCTCCAGTTCTGAAGAACTTGGAGGTGATGAGTAGATCTGTCAAGGTATTTTTAATGGAAAAGTTGTGATTTATGAGTTTTTGTTTTTCATTACTTTTTCTCTCTTTTTTTTTTTTTTTGAAAAATAAAAGCAAAATTTGTTGGGAGAACACTCAAGTTTTCCTGGTTTTGTTCTTTTGAATTGAAAAGGAGGGGGGAAAGCAGATATTGTTTATGTATTATGTTTTTTAAATATGAGAAAATAAGCCTGTAACTTTTAATTACTGTTAAAACTGGAAGAAAGCTTCAGTAAGAATGGTGAAAAAGAAAGCAGGACCCTTTACCATTTCCATTTGTATAATGTGGGCTGACATTTTTGTCAAGAAAAAAATAGTATATATCTCTCCTGTAGGAGAGAACTTGGATATAGGGGGGAAAAAAAAAATCTTATTTTTAAACTAGGTCTATTCGAACAGGATGTGCAGACCCACAGATTAATTGCGTTAATTACACACTTTCAACCACCTTGCTGTTTCCCATGGCAGCCTGCAGAGAGAGAAACCAGAGCTTTGGACTTGAAAGCTGCTGCTTGTGCAAAGTGCCAGCGCCATTAGGCTAACAAGCTGACCTTGTTCTCTAAGATTTTCTGCCTGTAGTGAAGAATAGGCACTGTCATTACATTTTTCAGAATATTGCATGTTGGAGATTCCTGGGTTTCCTCATGGAGTGTGTTTGTTGTCATAACAGGTTGGCATGACTGGATGTAAGAATGCATTAGGGGCACCGTGTGTTCAGTTCCCCTTGTGTTGGCCACCCTGACGCCCTAGGGACATACTGGTAGCTACCAGTGGACACTGCACATGCACAAAAAATAGGCAATGGCAGAATGCTGAGGTGGGAAAGGATCGCTGGAGGTCACCTGCCCCAGCCCCCCACGCAAGCAGGGCCATCCAGGTCCCATTGCCCAGGACTGTCTCCGAGGACAGAGATCGACCGCTCTGGGATGCAATGTGAAGATGTGTCCAGCATCCCAGCCCAGGCAAGCCAAAACATTTTTAGAACATTAAATAACCCTAGAGACAGGTTGCAAGAGGAATCGTTCAGTTGTTTGAAGCTCCTTTGTAAAATACAAGGCACAGAGAAAAGGGACAGGTGAGTAATGTAGGACCACAAAGCCACAACGGTAAAACCTTCAGCAGCTGTAAATGGGCGTCTGCGGCTGCTGGCTGTATTTTCTGGTAGGTTGAGGAGCAGCCTCCCCATGTGGGAGTGTAATTTGTGAGCACATCTTGTCACCTGCAGCTTGATGGAGGGCTTCCAAACAGCTGAAATTCTCCTCTGTTCAGCTCACGTTCGGGTAGTTAAGGATGCATCCTAGGCAGAGCTGCTGTTCAGGGGAAGATTCAATGCAAAGAGCTTTCCATGAAATGGAATTGCATACAGCGAGCTGCACGTGCACCTGGGCTTTGTTTCTGTTGTATTAATTCCTCTCAGCTGTTGGTGGGTGCGTGTTGCCCTGCATTGATCCGGTGGAGTTTGATGGGACTGCATTCCTGAAGACGAGATGAGCAGAAGCAAATTTCCCGACTCTCGCTCCTCGCACGGGGGCTTTGCTGTGTGAACATCTCTCTGTTGTGAGAATGAACTCCTCCAACCGAGAGCGCTGATTTAGTGTATACAGAAGAGGATAGTGCTTGACCACGCTTCACTTGTGACCTTTTCAGTACTCTGTATTTTGTTTGAGCAGCCACTTTGTCCCGTCCCCAAAGGTTAGCGGGCTGTGGTGTGTAAACACAGGACAGCTGGAAAAGCCAAGTAATCACAGTGCACTCTCTCAGCAAAGGTCACAAGCCTATTGCAGAGTGTTTTATTGTATGCAACGTTAATTTCCGGAATGTATGGGCAGGAACGTGCGCT
Organism: Pterocles gutturalis; assembly: GCF_000699245.1. Lineage (NCBI taxonomy): Eukaryota > Metazoa > Chordata > Aves > Pterocliformes > Pteroclidae > Pterocles > Pterocles gutturalis. The sequence goes on from NW_010117963.1 coordinate 54,177, forward strand.
TAGGAGGCATCTGCATGCCAAACAAAGTCCTCTCCATAAAGAATAACAGTATAGAGGGGTCACATGTGAAATATCGGGATGTTGAGGAGCAGTCAGCTGGGAGAGTGTGTTGGATGTTATATGGACAAAGAGACCAAACCATTTTAAATTATGTGATGGCCAAGGCGGCCACCAGTCTCCTGGGCTGTGTCAGGCAGAGCGTGGCCAGCAGGTCGGGGGGGGATCCTGCCCCTCGGCTCATCACTGGTGAGACCCAGCTGGGGTGCTGGGTCCAGTGCTGGGGTCCCCAGGACAGGAGAGGGATGGACTCACTGGGGAGTCCAGGGATGATGTGGAGTCTCCAAGCTCAGCGATATTCAAAGTCGAGGGGGTGAGCTGTGCATTGTGAGAGCTGCGTGGTTTATGGGATGGACATGGGTACCCAACAGTGTCCTGGTGTGTATGGAATACTGTGCTAAAGGTGAACATGGGTTTTGAGTGAATAACTGCTCTAACTTCATTAATGAGACTTATAATAAATATTCTTCTATTAATTAATTCTTTTCCATTCAGATATTCACTTTGATGCCCACCCCTGCTAACAGAAAAACAACATTACTCTGTAGGAGCTAAAATCCCTCTTCAGTGCATGTGGGCTGTGCTTCTTCCCAAAGCTATTTAGCAGGCAGTGTTTTATGGAGTGCAGATGGCTACTTTGTGTTTATAGTAATAAAACTAAGAAATCAACTTGGTTCTAAGTAGAAGGATTAATCCCTCTCACTCATCCATTTGAGGCATTTCCATAGTTTTGCTTCCTCTCCTCTCTCCCAGTTTATTTCTCGTTGCATGGTGCTGCATCAAGAGACCACATTACACCACCTGTACGCTGTAGAGAGAACTCTAACCATCCTGCAGCTTTAGTGTCAAAATTGCTACTGAGGCAACAGCATCAAAGTAAAACAACTGACTTCTTGTTTCCAGAGAGTGACTCTGAATACAAGTTAAATGGATTCCTTTGTGGCAGTGTGCATACTGGAGAAGTGCCGAACCTGCCAGTTGATTGCTGGGACCATGAGTCCCTCAGCATCCCATTGCCAGACTTGTGCTTCAGTGACAGCAATTCTGTGCTTCACTTCATTATTTTTTTTTCTCCTCCCTCTCAGCTGAGAAGCAACAAGTGTCTTTCCTTGGCCAAGCATGGACCCAGGCTGGAGTCCAGCTAAACCTGCGGTCCAGCCTGGCCGGCGGCATCAGGCAGGCTGGAAGAGAAAACACATTGGTCAGGGATTTGTCTCGGCATGCTCTGCAAGGGCTTTACTGGTACTATTGACTCTGCTGTCAGAGTTACTGCATCGAAGAGGTGTTTGGAGCTTATTTTTGTCAGCATTTACAACCCATAATGATCTATCCTGCTTAGTGCTATCAATAACAGTGCTGTAAGAACATATTTTGAAGTACTTTCTCTGCTCACACACATTTTCCTGTAAAAAAAGAGTGTTTTTCATGAAAAAAAAAAATTTTTTTTTTTTTTTTTCTCTCTCGCGCACATGTGCTGAGCTATATCAAGAGCAGGACTGTGAAGTAGATAAAAACCTGGCCATATGCTTTCGCTATGGTCTCGCAGTGCCTGGAGCCCTGGCAATCTGGCGTGGGCTTCTGACAAGTATGAGCAACCCGGCGGCTGGTCCTCGCTCTGCTGTGTGCAGGCGCTGCTCCGCAGCCTACCAGTGTGACCAGTGCCCGCGACGACTGCGCTGGAAAGCGACTGCTCCTCCTCGGTGGCTTCTCGCCTGGGGAGCCATCACCTGACCAAGCAAGGGGTAACTTCAGCTGCTGTTCTGCAGGCTGTGTGCAGCCAAAGCTGTGCCTAGTATGATCACACTCTTCACCCACGTGCACTTGCGCTGGTGTGACCGGTGGGTTAGTGCAGTTAGGGATGTAGCAGTACGTTTCTTTTTATTATCTAGAAAGTAGTAAATTTTTTCCTTTTCTGACATTGTATTGCTGCTCTTACTTGACAGAATGGTGCATTGTAGCACTGCAGCTAACTGTAACTTACCAGTTTATTTCTTTATTTCCTAATGGAATGTTCTTTGCATTACATTGAAGCCTTCTGCCCATTCACATTGATTCTTAACAAAGGATATTTTAGACTTTGTTTTATTTTTAGATTTGTTTGGTTTTAGATTTTGTTTTATTAAAAAGCATCAGAAATATTGCTCATAAAATATATATCACTTTTTGAACTTTTGCTACTGCTGCAGGGATAGATAAATGCTCTGCATTAATGAAAGCCAAGGAGAAATAAACCAGCAGCTTCCAGCATCTTGATAGCTTAGCGTGAGGCAAACCCATTTCTAACTGCTCTCAGTTTGTCAGCTTTCCTCCCCAAGGTGGAGCTGGCTAACCACCGGGTCATTTCTGCTGGCTGGGAGCAGGGACCCCAGTGCTGGTGGGATGCCCTCTGTCAAGGACCAGGAGCTGCAATGCTGGGGGGACAGACCCCACGGCACAATCAGCGTGGAGCACTTGTGAGCAAGGACTCAGCTGATCTATTCTCCCCACATTTGAGATGAAACAGACAAGATACTTCTAAAATTAAAATGTGAGAGCAATTACACTGTCATTTTCCCTCTCTACATTCATTGGAAAGAGGCTTGGAATAAAGATACAACGATATCACTGGATTCTAGAGCCACAGCTGCTGCAAAGTTTGAGCAAGGCAGAGGACTTGTCTCAGCTGTTTTCTACTGTGGCCAGACCTGGATGTAGCAAATAGGACCTTTGCAAGAAGTCTAACCAAAAACCTGAAGAAGACTAACACTATTAATGGTGTGTTTTGAGAGATCAGTGTATTTCAGCTGTTTGGGTCAAACCTGCAGTGTCACACCGTTCCCACGGGCTGGTGGTGCCAACCTCCACCAACCCCAGGAGACATTGTCAGAGGCACGTTGATGCATTGTCGCTTCCACCCAAACTGCTCCAGCACCACTCCTGGCACCAGCTTGTCTCTTTACATTTCTGTCCTCCTTACTTCTGTCTTTTTAAGAGTTTTTGACAATTTGTCTGTTGGTGTACTGAGGCCACTCTTTTAGTGCTCTCTGTTCTTGCTGCCCTATGCCACTTGGGGGTTTTTATCTGATTTTATGCCACTTGAGGTTTTTTATCTGATTTTTGATTCCTTGGATGGGGACTATATGTTTTTCTGATGAGTATGCACCAGGGTTTGCTGCACTAGGACAAGCTGCTCTACTCCATGGTACTGGGGAAAATAATTATTAATGAATAGGTAAGTTCTAGGTCTGGGTCAACACTTCAGACACAAAAGTACAATACTGAAATTAAAGAGGTGAAAAAACATAATGAGCAGCTCTATAACTCTGGCTGTTCTCAGCTATGCAATATACCCAAACCGTTGCTTCCTCCAGCACTAGGTCTGGTATCAGTCAATTATTTCAGTGTTGTCAGGAACCATCAACAGCTCTTATAGCCGTATCTGGCATTGTAGTTCGTCAACTGTGGAGTAAATAAATCAAACAATATGAAGAACTTACAAACGTGCTATTGCTAAGGGATTTTTTCACACTTTGTAGGCCATTTGTCTGCACTGCGCCCGTGTTTTTTCACAGCCTATTTCCATCTGTTTCCCATGCAATTGATAATGTTCCGCACAGCATTTAGCAAACTCAAACAGTGCTGCAATTAAATGACACTCACGATTCACACCTAAAGCACACTAAAAAAAAAAAAAAAACCAAAGAAAAGAAACACTTCTCTGTTTCTAGCCTAAGTATTTTGGGGGTGTTTCTTTTTTTCATATTTGGTGCTTGGCTTTGCATGAGACACATTCTCCACTTTCAGCAGTAAAAATACACGCTGTTTTTGGAGTTGTGATGCAGAAATAATAGTGTGGGAAGAAAATACATCTGTAACCACAAACATCATCCACAAAAGTTAGTGAACTACTTTATATTCAAAATACATGGCAAAAATTCTAGGATTTATCCATCTGACGTCGTGGTTCCCTGTGGGGCAGCCGACTCCTGAGTATTTCCCTCCCCTGGTAGTCCCTAGTCCAAGCCTGCAGGGTGTTTCACAGGATTTTTGGTGGACTGACAGCTTCAGAGTGTGCCAGGAGTTATCCAGGAAAAGCACCTTTAAGCAGAAAACTTGCCTTTTGAGTCAAACTTTTTGAGCATCTGTTTTAGTAGGAAATTTTTATTTCATTAGCAGAAAACTGATTATCACCCAAATTCCAAACCCTTTTAATTCTGGCAAACAGAGGTATTTGCTTTCCTGGTTCTGAAGTGTGCTTGCCTCGCATTCCAGGTGTTTGTGCTGCGACTGACCCAGGGAGAGCCCCAGAGCCTCATCCCGCTGTGCGTGGCCCCTGCAGCAAGGACACACAGCTCCCATTCCGAGCAGCGGTCCCCAGGACATTTCACCAGACAAAGCTGCTGTTGGACATGGCAGCTGTTAGCACAGCTTCTCAGAAGGAATACTGGGGTTCACGGAAATATTTGCAGATTTTTCTGGGCACAGGTAGTGCAGCAGTGCAGAGCCATCAGCAACTGTCCGGTTGTCACATCCAGTCCTGTGCAATTTCTGAAACCATTTCAGGTAGTCTCACTACTCAGGATTAAAGTCTTCTAATTTCCAGCCTATATCTATCCCTGGCCAGTTTGCATCCATTTGTTCTTGGAAAGCAGATTTGGTGTGCAGTACCAGGTACTGTACAGCCACAGCTCTGCAGCGTGCGCGGGTTCCCAGGTGACGCTGTTCCCCTTGGCTGTGCTCAGACTGCTGAACTGCCCTGTAAGGGGCTGGTTCTAATGCCCATGGTATGGCATATACACATATGTACGTATGTAAATATACCTATACACGTGATTAACTCAACCTCACCATCTCCAAGTCCTTCCCTTGGCAGAGCTCCCACCTTTCACTTATTCACAGGGAACTGGAGGGGCAGCTCTTTAAATCAAGGATGTTATCGCTAACACAAAGTGCCGTTACCACCACTAATTTTAGATCTCTCAGCTTGCTCAGTGCTTTCTTTCTCCACCCTCTTCAGGAAGCAAATGTGGCTACTTATTCTCTTAGAAGGGAGATACACAAACACAAGTGAACACAGTTATTAACCTAAGCCTCAGCTATTTGCACACCGAGGTCTGAGGTTTACTGAGTGGAGCTGACTCTCTACTCCAAGGAGACAAGACAGCGCTCAAGTCAACATTGACAGTGGCAGGAGCTGGTGTGGGCACTGGTATCTCTATCTCATTTAGTTATTAAAAATATATGCATAAGGCCAGGGTGGAACTCTATGATCTCCAAGGTCCCTTCCAACCCAAACCATTCTGTGTGAGTCTATGCGGCAGCTTTCTGGATGTGTTTACTCTGCAAAAGATATAAGCCAACAAACTCCAAAAATAGCTTTAAGAGGAGCCCATATCTCCAGTTGCAGCTCTGTGCTGTGAATGTTTCTTCAGATCGGAGATTGACAATCTTGCCTTGAACACCCGCTTCAGAAGTGATGGAAAATAATAGAAGCCGCAGCTCCCATGAAAGCATTGAGAGCACGGCAGGCTCGAGCACAGTAGGCATGAGGGGTCTCTTGAGAGGACAGACATGAACAGACAAGGAGGTTTACTTAGGTGTGAGAAAAAGTTACAAAGGATGCTTTAGGAAAACATTGCTGTCCATTACCCAGACATTGCAGATAGTAACTTAAATACACTTGGATAAAAAAGATTATGAACATATGACGGCGTGTTCAGAGGACAATGCAGAGCAACAGAGGCATAAGTAGATCCATCGGACAGTTTGGGAAAGTCCATGAAAAGCTGTTGAGCATTCAGTACAATCTTCTTTCAAATCCATGAAACCTTTAGTCTCCTGTTGTGTCCTCCCTGACCTTCCATCCAACCGACTGCACCATTGAGAGATTTTCCTGAAACTCAAGGAGAAAATGTATTCTGAATTTAATCCAATTTACTCAAGGTGTTTGCCATTGTGGGACACGAATCCTCTCACCCTTCACAGTCCCTATCTCGGTACCTTGTTCACGGCTCTCATGGCAAAGCATTTTTCCGTACACCTAGTTCCAGTTTCCCTTCCTGCAGCTCGTGCCTGCTGACTCTTCACCTTCCACAGTGCACAGCTGACATCTGCGCTCTCTTCTCTGTAACCACCCTTCAGGTCACTGAAGACAGTAATGAATCCCTCCTTCACCTTCTCTTATCCTGTCCTGTTGCATGGGGTTGTTCCATCCCAGGTGTAAACCTGCCATCTCAGGAAAAATAACTCAAAACATATCTTTTTATTTGTAAGTTACAAAATAATTTTCAATGTATTCTCTGGAGTCGGTTATATCCCCCCAATGAAAGAAACGTTTCACCTGCTTACCTGCCATTGTCTTTGGCTCTTCTTTGGCACCACACTGGTGCGTGCAGCGTTCCCCATCCCGGGAGGTGGGAGCATCCCATTTGCTTTCAGACTAACAGCCAGGTCACCTTCTGCTCCGGTGCTGTGGGTTGCTCACGTGAAGAGTTCCCTTAAACGACATCATTGTCCTCTTTCCGTGCCGGGCACACACTCTGGGACTGGCAGCCTTTTCAAAAGCCACTTACTCCTCTGAAATATGTATATTTTATTTTTTTAAATGCTGAAATTTTCCATGGTTTGCATTGCTGCCATTCCACGTGCCTCTGCGGACCCCAAGCTGGAGCTTGCTGTGCCTTTCACCCGCCAGGTCTGTTTCACTAGAGCGTGCCTGGCGCTGCGGCAGTGTGAGTGCTGTCCAGGCGACGGCTGTCACTCATGAGACCGCGTCTGGAATGGGAGAGTATATAGATTTCTTTGCAAAAGTACTTTTTGGGGGTGGAGGGGCTCTTCGGGGCAATCTCAGAAATGATGCAAAAAATGGTCCCAGTTATTCTCCCATCTGTCCATTACGTCCTTGCAGGTGGTTGTAATTTGCACAGTAAAATTCACTGTTGACTTCATAGGTCTGATTCCTGTGGAAGTCAATAACATTTGCTCGCAGTTCTTCAGCAGAAATGTATTAAATAAGATTTTCAGCCTAATTAAACTATTTCAGGATTTTGGCTTCCTGTCACCAAAGATAAGTCTGAAGTGTAAAATGAGGCAATAGCCATAGAAATACAGAATATATTTATAGAGGTTTTTATAACTTCTGTATTGTTTTAATTTCAATTCTATTTTCTTTTATGATAGACTTTAAAGGGAGGAAAAAAATGCAAGCAACAGTTACTGGGAATTTGAAACTAATACCTTTAATAAAATATTAAATTACAGGTTGTGAAAGTATTACATGTGGTAAGAGGACGGTTAGGCCACTGTCATTCATGTGTCATAAACCCAAACGTGCCCAGAGAACACAAACGCTGAGCAGCACACTGGTTTGTTACAGATCTAAACTTCATCTCCAGCAAAGAGACCCCAGAGAACACAGACACTGTTTGGAGAGGTCTTGGACGGCAAAGTGGGATGCGTGTCCCAGCAAAGGCAGCGATGATCCTGCAGTCTGAGATTTGTTTTTTTTTTCCTGAAAACAAACCTTCAGTGTGAGCCTGCTGGAAGGGAATGCCTCGGTTAAGCAATGACACCCTTAATTTAAAAACATATATATATACAGAATTGGTTGTTGGAAGAGATGGGTTACCTCTTTCAGAGGCTGTTTTCACAAACGTTTTTTTCAGTGGCAGAGTTTATTTACAGACCTCCTCCTCCTTCTCCCTACTCCACCTCTCAGTGCCCACTCCTGCACCTTTGTGTGTCACTGCCGTAGTGCCAGCGCTGAGGTTTGCAGACCTATAAAAAGACCTGAATTGAAAAGAAAAAAAGTTATTATTTTCTTACTCTGGGTTGTCTCAGTGATGCAGTTCCAGTGGGATCTCGCAAACGCGTACAGCAGTGAAGGAGCCCGGTCACACAGCTGGAAACGTAGGGATTTTCCTCACTGTGTTGTAAACAAACACAGCCTTTGTTTCCCGTCTCAGTTGCTTTCCAGTTCTTATTATTTGTTGTAAACTTTGATTGTTCTCTATGTGCTCAAAACAAACAAGACTGTTCTGAGATGTATATTTGCCAGTATTCTGTATTTTTATATAAATCCTTCTGGTCTCTGTGCTATGCACACATCAGCAGGGTAGCAGCACGGCTCGGTGCATGGTGAGTCTTTGAAAAGAGCTGGAGAAGATGTCATTAACTAACTGGCAATGTCAAGGAATTTTTCATTTCCAGCTTTGAAAACCAAGATCAGGACACCAAAGGGTCTCAGGAGTTAAAGGCAATGATGTATTTAAAGGATAAAAGCGAAGAATACTTTGAGAGCTTGGCATCATCCCAGCAGGAGCACGGGCTGGAGCGGGAGGTTGGGGTGCCAGAGGGGGGTGAGGCACGTCAGGGATCCCAAAACATGAGCTGCCGTGAAAGAGTGGAAGATGCGTGGCTGTCGCAGCTGGAAAAGAGAAGGTGGCAGGAGGGGTGATGGCAGCATGCACTGTGCTGTGGAAATGGGAAGATGGCTCCATCTGCCCTGCCTGTGGGCTCAGGCACAAGGAGCTGTGGGCGAGCTGCAGCATCGCTGACCTTCCACTGTGAACACCTTCCTTATGGGCAAGGGCCCAGGGGAGACAGGTGTCCATAAGGGACAGGGGGGTCCAGCTGGTCCATCCCTGCAGCAGGAGGATGCCTCCAGCCCTTGCTGGTGCCCTGCAGCCCCAGAGGCTGTGGGTTGCCCGTCTGTTAGTTCTGCACAGGGCTCTGAAATCGGGCTCGTGGCTTGTACGGGAGCTGAAGGATCTGACCCCTCTCCGGGAAAAGACCTGTATTTGTGACTGCTGGTAAAACTTCCAAACATGGCACAAGGGAAAAAAAATAAAGGAAATAATACCTATATTTATTTATTTATTTTTATATCTTCCTTAAATAACAAAAATAGTTGAAACAGACCTCTGTAACTTGTAAATTTCTTCAGGGATGTCTCCCAAGGCAAATGTAACATACAACTGAAAGATCCCTCCATACAGATGGTAAAGATGCATGTATTATCTGTAGTTATTTCCTACTCAGTTAATTCAAGATCTTTTTTTTTTTTTTCTCCTGTGTGAATGAATGCTCTGACTTCCAGGGATGCCTGTGCAAATGATCCTGATCAAAATCACAATCTGTTCACTTCACCAGAACACATCTCCTGAGCCGGTGAGATTCATGCCTCAGTCTCCACATCTCAGGTTCTATTTATTTTTATCCTTTTTTTTTAAGGAAGCATCGCTCGTCTATTTCATTTATTCATTAAATGGCATCTCCTCCTGTCCCACAGTGCCACAGCTGGTTTCCCTCATGTCAGTTAGCATACACCTCTTTAAAACCCTGACTGCCTCTGAGCTGGTCAGAAGATGATCTGTCATTATCTCCTGCTAATGGACTCTGGGTTTGGACAGGTTACAGCACCTTTTACCAGCCTGGCTGATGGTGGAAGAAAGAAGCAGCTGTGCAAGCCCTCACCAGGTTGGCAGCACAAGCAGCAAACCTTTCCCAGCCGTCACCCCTCGCTGGTGGTGACAGTGACACCCCCCACGCTCCCAGCCCTGTCCCCGGCAGGCTCTGAGCATCCCTGGAGCAGCCGTGTCAGCAGGATCACCCTGTGAGCAAGATGCGAACCCAGCACTCCTCTGGTCTCGCTGGGCTCTGATACCAGCAGGATGTGCTTGTGGGATACAGTACGTTTTATAGGGTAAATTTGGTTCCTCACAAAATGCAAACGCAAACACTGTGTGTAGTGTTACCGCAGCAGCAACCCTGTTTTCCTGAGCAAGGTGATTCCAGTGCAATGTGCCTGCTGGAAGGCATTTATGAACGAGCGATAACTCGTCAGGACACGCCAATACAGTGATTCTGACATACCCCTGCCTCCTAACCAAACCACAGGCTCTGAAAATCCAGCCTTGCCTGGAGCCGCACAAGGTCCTCCTGTTAGCCTTTGTAAACCACACCAGCAGGTGAGGTCTTGTATTTTGGATATTTTGCCCACATCAAGATTTATTCATGTTCCTTTGCAATTCCACAAAATCAGTGCCCATGAGGTGTAACGAGTTTCGGGCATCAGCGCCCAGCTTTACAGATTGTTGAGAGAACACCAGAGCCAATGGATTCAGCCTCGGATCAGAAAATCCATCACTGCTCCAGCCAGGCTTCCTCCCTGAGCACCGGGCACTTCATTTTCTCTTGGTAGATGTCCTGTTGTCTGAAAAATACCGTATTTTATGTCACTCCTGCCTAGGAAACATTTCCAGCAGCAGCCTATGAGCAGGACAGGAGGAGGACAAAGGCATTGCACCAGCCTGGGGCAGTCGGGGGATACAAACGGGGCTGTGGGGAACCCCCAGCACAAATGAGTGGAGGGACTGGGGACCCCGTCTACCCCCAGGGTCATCAGGCACAGGAGCAAGTTCACTTCAGTGGAATGTACCTCCCAGGAAAAGGGCCTCTCAGGCCAGACGTCAGGCTTGTGCCACATCAGGAGAGCTGTGGGATCCTCAAAATCCCACTGAAGATTTAAGATAGCTACCAAAAGACTGACAGAGATTAATTAACTAAATAGAACTTATTTTTCCTATAATAAAGGGGATTATGCCAGTTACTGAAGCCATACACCTAAATGCAAGGCATTTTTTCCATAGGTGTCTTTCCATAAGGTCTCGGAAACTGAGTTAAGCTATGCAATTCACTAGTTTTATTAATTCAGTTAAGTTATTCAAATTATATTTTACTCTATGAATTATTACAATCAATCTCATCCCTTGTTTTCAGTTTGAAGCTTTGGAACAGATGAGCAGTACATTTTTCAGTTCAGTCAACGCGCTCGGGCAGTGAAGAGAGCTTGCAGCCCCAAGAACCAGCCCCAAGAACCAAATCTTTGAAATCACAAACTGCCTGACACAGAGACTCTGAAAACATTTCTTTACTCCCACCTTATTCTTGTTTTTCCTAAAGAGGTGGAAATTACCCAAAATCAATAACCAGAGTTGCGAGGTCAGGAAGACCAACTCAAACTTGGGTCTTAATTTCAGGGCCAATTTGCCGCAAATCCCCATAATCCGTTATTTGAGCTTTAGCAGACCTGACAGCTAATTAATTACTGAGGAAGATTGCAGAGTGGACAGCAGCAGTGGCACAAGAGGATTCATCTTTTCTGTCAACTTACTAATTTGTATCCTTCTCCCGGCACAGAAAGAATACTTCCAGTAAATCTTTGTCCCTCTTCCATCTTCGGCAAGGAAATCAGACATGACATTACCAATTGCCTCTGTATTCCCTGGGAAACGCACTCTTAAAACCCAGGCGTGGAAGTATGTTCGCACTTCAGCTTCACATATTTCTTTCCAGCTCCGTGGTTCATGTTTTATGAAAAAGGTATAAATAATTTTCCAAGGAAATACATAGCCGGGCGGTGTGTAAATGGGCAGAAGCCATGCACCCTGCAAGGACAGAGCAGGAAAGTGTGCTGCTTCCACAGGGTGCTGAGGCCAGTGAGCTGCAGAATCAGTGGTTTACATAAACTATCAACACCCCCTGTGCCCTGGGACAGGGCTCTCGGCAGCAACACGCAATCGATGGAGCTACCAGAGCAGAATATTCACATGGTGGCTGATCTTATAACATCAGCTCTCTAGGAGAATCCTATAGGTGTGTTCAGGCTCCGGGAAGCCAAATGTGTGGAATATTCCCAGGCAGTGTCATGCCCACTGCAGTCTGTAGCTTCTCATCTGTTTAGTGTCACTCTTGCTGGTGGCTTCATTTCATGACCTCTTCCCTTAAACTTTTCTTAAACGTCATTAAGGACAAATAGGAATACTGAGAGTTGTCCTCCTCGCCTACCAAAGGATATGTGGAACGCCAAGTTGTAAAAAAGTGCTGCAAAAGCTCCATCAAGTGAGAATTAAAAATAAAAGACGTGAGTAACTTCCAAAGGTATGTGTTAAATGCTCACTGGCAATGAGAACTGTTTTCTGGACTTACTGCCCAGCCTCTCAGCCTGTTCACTCTGCTCGTATGCATTTCCAAATGGGGGGAGGAAGGGAAAGCATCCTCAGTGGTGCGAGTTTGGGACCTTGCCTAGGAGAGTGCATTATCTTCCCTAAGGCTTTTATGTGACTTCATCCGTGCCTACAAAACCTCCCAGTGTCATTTCATGTTCCCTGAACTGGTCTTTTTCCTTCCCCATATCAATTTTCTTTCCAATCTTTTAATATATTAGCTAAATAAAAGAGCCTAGGAGGTGTGTACCTCTCTCTTCATCCATAATTCAGATGTTGGCAGGAAGAGCAGAGGCTCCACTCACCCTTTTTAGCCGGACTGACTACCCCCCGTGACCACAGCTACAGAAAGCCAGCGGCAGGAGCGCAGCTGGAAAGCAGGCGTGGGGCTGTGCTGCCAACACCCGCAGCCTCCGGAGGCCAGGGCTGGCTGCTCTGTCGGGTTCCTCACCCCGTTAGCACCCAGCAGGTTACTTCCACCTCTTCCTGCTGTCTCTGCAGCCTCGCTCGCAGATGACAGTGAGAGATGGCCAAAGGGTGAGATGAGCTACCGCAGCACTGCGGGAAGGGAGCAGCAGCGCCGGAGTCAGCATCTCAGGAAAACCCTTCTGCGAGTTACTGATTCATCAGGCGCCAGAGCAGAGGCATAGGCCAGCCTAGGCAGCCCTAGCTATAGCATGTCAATAACGTTGTGCAGGTGTGAGGCCTTTTCTTTCCCTCTGGTTTGTGATAATGCATTGCCTAGGTCTGACACGATTAAAAAAAAAAAACAAAAACCAAACAAACAAAAAAACAAAACAGGAGAAAGTTCTGACAATCATGAGAACAGCAACAACAAAAAAAGGAAGAAAAATGGACCTGACATGAAAGACTGCCTAGGAAGTTAGGAAGTCAACATTTGACTTACCAACGCAGAGGTAAAGGGCTGTCTTGATCACAATTTCCAACTTCTAACATCCAACGGAACCTGACTTTGACAGAGGATTCTCCAACCTACTTATTAAAGAGCAAAAACCACCCAGCTGGGAAATGAAACTGCCAAAACACCTAATAGACAAGGTGTCAAAGAAGCCAGCGGGTCCCGAGCTGTGGTGTGCAGAGAACCAGTCAGTCCCATCGCGTTGGGTCCCCTTTTCATGTCGGGCTCAGGAACCGCCCTTGAGATCCAGAGGACCGCACAGGACTGTTTTCTCTGCAAGTCGTTGCTGCCAATGGCGGAGGGGGTGGTGTGACTGCAAACAAGAGACGTGTCCCGTGAGCCGTGCTCTCTTCTGCTGGAGACTGGGGAACTTCTGCTGGGCTATTGTAATATCTCTCCCCCAGCCACTCTAAATCCTAATAATTCAGACAGGTTTCATTTAAATGCATCAGCAATGGTTTTTAAGGACTCTGATAACAACTTGGCAACACAGAATAAACCAGTATTTGATCTCCTTGACAATGTACTGGAAATCTTAAATTGATCTTAATTCATCGCTGCTATGAAGTACAGTACTTGTTACCTCCACGGGTTGCTCTATGGAAATATCAAGTTCAGTTTCTATGACAACAAGAGTCATAAATGCCAAAATTCTTCCTGTTCACTTTCTTTTTTCAGCTTGAGGATGAGTAATTTTTTTTTTTTCCCATTCTCTTAAAAGAAGCTTTCTTTTCCCCTGGAAATTAATAATCCAGACAGTACAGGTACACTGTACAAGGGTAACCTTATAGAAGCAGGACTCTTCCAAAGGCCACATCCCAGCTGGGACTGCGTGGTGGCAAGGCTGGAGCACACGTGGGTGGCACTGGTGGCCAAGGGCATCCCGTCTGTCCTGATGTCAGAGGCAGCATCCAAGGCTTGCACAGGTGGAGCTCCTGCTTCTGCATGCTCACAGCTCAGGTACATTGATAGATGGCATGGACGTGATGGCAGGAGCTGCACTTTTATCAGGGGGGGGAAAAAAAAAAAAAAAAAGATTAAAAAAAAGAAAGGCAAGACCTATTTTTGCAGCTCCTTGTCAGAGTATTGGGGTCAATAGTGTTTCCAAGATCCACAGCTCCAGAACAGCAGCACTATGCCGGTGGATTTAGCTTGTCTGGCAAGGACCTAAGAGTTCAGAGGGCCAGAAATACATGGAAAAAATCCCTTATGAACAGTTTTTTCCTGTGGTATAGCAGAAAGGAAACCCTTTAGACAATCTCAGCAGCCCTGCAGTTTCAGTGAGGCAGGACATCCCTCTCCTGCTTTGGAGCCCAGCCAGCCTGGTGTCTCCAGCCCAGGTAAGCTGGAGCGTGTGTCACGTAGGAAACTTCGTGCATCAGCATTTCCAGCACATTATGTTCAAACTTCTGGCTCACAGCATATTTTGAGCAACAGCTCTGTAGAGTCAGAGATGCTTGCTCTATTTTTGCTCTGTTCTAGACCTTTGCGTTTGGCTTCCCTTTAAGCGAGAACACGGGGAGACGTGCCCATGTTCTGAGCTGACACGGTCCTTTTTACGCTGCCAGGTGAATGGTGCTTGGTTTGATTTGATCCAATATTTCCAAAACAAGAATCAATTCCTCAGGAATGACAAATCCTGTCTTTGAGTGTCACCAGTGACAAGCAGGGCGGCATGCTCCACTCCACGGGTCAGATGGATGATGCAGTGCCACCAGGCACCTGCAAGGGTCACAGCACCAAGAAGATACCTGCCACTGGCCAAGGCGAGCATCGTCCTCGGCTGCAGGCTCCTGCTCATGTCGGTTAAAGCTGCAGTGGCTACAGGACAGAAGTGGGGAGGGGATGGAGAGCTGCCCCAGAGCCATAGACAGGGTGAGTCTGGGGCTTCCTGGGGAAGGACATTGTCACAGAGGAGTGCTGTGGCTTTACCCAACATAGCCGCTCGCTCACCCTCCTCCTCCTGGGAATGGGGAGAGAATTAAAGGGGTGAAGGGAAAAGAGACTCGTGGGATGAGATAAGAACAATTTAATAACTAAACTACAATAATATTGGAAATAATGATGATGATGGTTATAACCCTTCACACCAGTGGCATTTCTGGAGAAAGCCTGCGGGGCTCCGAAGGGGCCACGGGAGATGTGAGCCCATGGACATGGACTGGGTGGATCAAGGTTTGCACAGGCACAGTCCAGTCTGTGCTTCCCCCTTTGCTTTTGGGAGGTGTCCTGTGCTGCCCAGCAGGCTCTCAGCCCCCAGCACATCCCCGGCACGTCCTCCCCTCCCGCTGCCTTCTCTGCTCCCAGGGAAGCTCTCTGGTGCTGGAACAGCAAACCCCATTTCCATCTTAATTATACAAAAAGGCAATGCAAAGCACTGCAGCCACATAGTTTATGCGGATACACAGGACATATATTACATACGGGTGGTAGAGCAGAGTCCCTTATTGCTTCTGCGGGTTGTAAATTGTAGAAATCATTTTCCAATTCCTCTTGTATGTCATGTTTTTTCCTCTCTTCTCTACAGCCCTGTCTCATTGCAGTTCGTCCCTGTGCGCTACAAAGCCATCCTGGGTAGAGCTGTAGCATTTCCCCGACTTTGAGCAGAACACATCGAGATGGGAGCTCATGAAAATTGTTCCCTTCACAATAGAGCTCTGTGATGCAAATGGGCCCTGACACGGCGCTAGCTGCTTTCTCCCCAGCAAGGAGCGATAATTTTAACAGGACCCGTTATCCAGATGCTGCGCACGGAGGAAGGACTCGTGACGTTCAGTGCTCATGACTGAAGTAGGACGATGCTGTGGCTCTTAACGCGGCACTTCCGTTGCACTGAGCTTTTTTTCTTCTTTTGCGTCTGTTCTAGACTGAACGAGTTGGCCAGAGAGGCATCGCTGCCCTGACTGTGCTGCCAGCAGAACAAAGCAGCGTTTAAGCTGATTTTTGTGGGAGAATCAGGCCAGTGCTGGGTACAAATGAAGATCTCTCGGTGACAGACTCTGTACTACAAACCTGTAGCAGCAAAGGCAGCTGGCAGCACACCTCGCTATGCACAGTGCGCATCCTGTGCCGTGCTGCTGCTCTGCCTGCCTATGAGAGTCCTGGAGACTCTTCCAGGCCCATGTGGCATCATCATCAGACATGTGTGCAACCAGCTGAGGACCTCGTGCAATGTTAACTTTGGTGTTGTTGGCTCCCAAGCTCGAATACGCCATCTGAATATTCATTCAGCAGCACATCGGCTGTCAAAACACAGCAGGGATCAAACTTTGCAGAGGTTATACAAGGAGTGGTGTTCAATGCAAGAAGCAAAATGTAGAATATAATAAAAAATTCGCTTGTCCCATCCCCAGTGCCCTGCACAGCGCAGACCCAGCTGCAGGAGCTCTGCCAAACCCCACAGCACCCACCTGCGCAGAGTCATCGTCACCTTGAGATGTCTCCAGGATCACAGCGAGTGGTGCATGGGGCAGGGAACTGATCCTGGTGCTTGTGTTCTTCTCCAAAACTCTTTTATTGTGTCGTTCCGTTTCCAGCTTTTAGCTGACACCTCCTCCCCAGCGCTTGCCATGGAAATGTTTCCTCCCTTCCTCATCTCTCACCTGCATCGGTGTCTCCTGGGCCACAGGACCATGAGCGCAACGGAGAGGAACATTTCCACTGTTTGGTTTCTTTATACCAATGCCTCTTCACATGGCTTAGTAATAGAACCTGTGCCAGAACATCCTATCAGCTGAAGATGTCATGTATCATTTCAAGAGAGAAAACGCACATGGAATTTTAACAGCCTCAGGCTTTGTCAAAACAGGCAATTTTTTAAATTTTATTTTTTTGTTGCAGACAGCTGTTCATTTAATTCAGCATTAGAAGCATTTGAATCCCTCACTTCAACATACTGCTGACTATTCTGAACCAACATATGCTCTTAAGTGAAAATATGAGATGCCTGACTTTCTGCTGGTGGTTCTGCTGTTAGATATGGAAACTCAGAAAAAAATGTTGATACTGTTTATATTGTGATTTACATCTTTACCTTTTCTTTGCACTGTTATGGTCCACTGAAGGCACTTAATCTGAAGCCTAACAACCGTGTTTTTAAAAGTTTCTTATTTCCTTACTGCATTTTATACCCACGTGGGTGTGTTTGGGAGTTACTGCATGAAGCTAGGTTCAGCCGAAACATGGCAAGCCTTTGGATCCAAATGATTTTGTTATAAAAATTCCATGTCTGGTAATATTTCACTGTACAGGAGCTCCACCATGGTTTACCCCTGGTATGCACCGTGTTTCCATGAGGAAATCTGGGCTGGAAGCAGAAGGTTTTCAGGGCAATGGCCCGGAGATGTGAGACCTTCTTGTGGTGGGGAAACGTCTCGTTTTTGAGAGGGATCAGTCAGCTAAAGACAGCAATTATACAGAGTGCAGCCTTCAGTACCAGGGGACTGGATCTAATGGGCCTCATTTTGATGCTCTGAAACAAGTCTGTTCACCTAGAAAAGTCCAGTACATAGGAATTGGTTTTAGTTTTAAGGTTTTAATCCAATCTGGGCTGAAACCTGAATTACTTCCCCCCCAATTAAATCAGCTCCAGTTCACATTTACATTTTCAGCAAAACTTCTGCTTCTTCCAGAGTCTGGTCGATAATGCCTCCTCATAAAAATCCTCATCTAACATCCACTAAAATTCCTATCCACTATCTTTATGCTCACAAAACTTTCCTTTTCTGAACACCTCCAGCAAGTGATGCACCTTGGTGTACATAGGGAGCTGTAGGGACTCAAGGGTGAAGTGCTTTGGTTTAATTTTTCCTGACAACATAGGAACAGCAACTGCACATACCTGTTTGATGTATTCAGAATCTTCGGTGTCACCATTTGCAGGTTACTGCTCCAAAGCTGCATTAAAAGAGGCACGGCTTTCCCAATGCTGTGCTCTGCCATGGCCTGGGGGGCTGGCCGCAGCTGTGTGCTGGCGCATCGCTGCAAAACGACTGATGGAAAACAACAGAGGCATGAGGAGACTAGAATCTGGGTGTCATTTCTGACACACGAACACTTCTGAACCAGAGCACCTCGCTCTCTGCCTTTTCCAGTGGTGGGTGGAGCTGGAAGGTACACGTGTGTGAAACACCTGCTAATAAAGGGATTTTCTAGTTTCCCTTATGCTACCAGCGTACTAAATCCATAATAAATCTAAAAAAAAAAAAAAAAAAAAAAAAAAGCTATTACAAAATGCCTGGCTTTTTGTGGGGAGCAGCGTAGGTGGGAAGTGTTGCTAAGGGATGGTGAACCCACGGGCAGATGATGGGAGCAGGGTTCGGCAGAAGTAACCTGCAGACGTGTGCTGGGCTGGGGGGAATGAGTGGCCTCACTGCGCAGAGCTGCTGGCTTGCTTAAGACATATATCCTGTTAAAAGGCAGAGATACAGGTCTATAGTAACTTGTTACATTGATGTAGATAACTTTAAAATGTTAAAAAAAATCCTGCCTGGATTTTTCTCATTTTTCAGCGGAAGGAGATGCTCTCCAGTCCAGAGAAAAAGGGAACTGGGGATCTTGGGAGCTATTCATCTGTGGGCAATGCAGAGACAGGAGACAAAAGGCTGAAACACCAACAGAGGAGGGGTTCCTACAGCTTCCAGTGGTGGTGGGACCTGCAGAGCAGCAGCAGCTCCGCAGAGCCAAGAGCAAAATTCCAAGGGAACCCGGGAGGGAAGGGCTGTCTGGGCAATGAGAGGGGAGAAGGAACAGGCTGAGTAAGCAGTGATGCTGAAACCTGAACAGAGTCTCATCACAAAAGCACCAGGTACCCACCAGCTTCACCCTCAGCATCTCCCCAGGCTGCTCAGGCACCTTCGAGTCAGGTGCTAGTGGGGATTTCAGCGCAGTCGCGGCTGATTTCTGCGTATGCACAGGAGACCCTTCAGCACCAGTGTGACTCGAGCGTAGGGGTATTTTTAGAGCGTGGATGACCCAGAGGAAAGCATGACAACACTAAGAGCATCTGAGTCAGGACGGCACGCACGGCTCCAGACGCATCCTGAGCATAAAGACAGCACCGGGGGCACGCCCCAGAAAATGCTTCTCTACATCCCAGATAGGAAACGTAAAATGGAAGATACTTCACCCAAAAAAGACAAATCAGCTTTTGCTTTTCACAGGGCACAGGGCCTTCTTTATCTTTTAATATGGATTTATTCTGGTGAAGAAAAAAGCCTGATAGGATGACATGGTAATTTGAAATTCTCCATTGCCTCACATGCCCCTCACATGCACGTGCTGCACGCGTATGGCACAGGATATATTTAACATGATACTGTTACTTGATGCTTTCAAACATCTGAATTCCAAATCTCGCTGTGCCTGAGGTGTTAATTGCTGCAGCTGAAGAGCTTTTTCTGTCAATACGTTGCAGCAGCCAGTATGCAGGAGAATTTTTACACTGAAGGGAACCACATGAATTAAAATTTAACTTGTGACTTGTCTGTGAAGTATTTCATGTCCACGATTTATTTTTTATTTAATGTTAAAGTTATCTCCTCCGCCCTGGGGCCAGGGTCCAGAGCGATGCCGCGTGCCCTGGGCGGGCTCAGGCGGGTGCAGGTCACCCCAGCGGTGCAGCCAAGCCACGAGCTCTGCTCTCTCCTGGCTCCTCACCCAGCGAGCCCCGTTCAAACTGTCTGGCCTGATGAGGCCAACAGCAGCTGTGCCTTTGGCCACTGTTTAGAAAGGACAAGTTCACCCAACGTGAGACCGAATCACATGCCAACGTCCTAGATGCAAACTTAACTGAGAAACCCTGCCCATGGACGGCGTGTTTGCAGCAACACAGGCAGAGGGTTCAGCAAAAGACCTTTACAATAGAAAGCTGCAGTGGGTTTGTTTCCCAAAAAAAATGATCTGGAAAAATCAAATATATTTAATGGAAATACCAGCCCTAGCCAGGCATGAGCAGGGTGGTTTGTTACACTTTTTCTGAGACATAACTTCCTAGCAAAAGGCCCAGCAGCACGACAGTCATTCCATCTCTCCTGACATGCCACAGACTACCTGGAGACAGAAAGTGCTGAGGTTTAGTGCTACAGGCTCAGAAAACCAAACCTGCCGATTTCCGCTCCTGAGGATGCGCTGAGTTTGCCCAAAGCAGCAAACAGAGCCCAGTGCACCTCAGAACTCCAGCTGAGATGCTCATTTCCAGCACAAAGCACAGGGACAACCTCTCCTTTAACACACAGTAACCCCCAGCACCAGGGAGCCCCATCAAACCTGCTGCCACTGACCGGTGAAGGAGGGCAACAGCCCCAGGAGTGGGCTGGGAGCAGAGGGCATGAGCCTGGACCGAGGACCTGGCCCTTGGACACGTCCCCTGCATCCCCATGGCTTGTAGGGAACGTGACCTCTGCAGCAAACACGGGCTGCAAGTGTCCCCCGCCTTCCACCTTTGCTTAGGAGCAGCTCGGGGTGTGCAGCCTGGGGTTGAGAGCTCAGGAAGGAGGTTTACGGACCTGGCCAGGAGGCTTTCTACCCATCCATCTGCCATACCAGGAACCTCAATAAATAAAAAATTAGCTTAATACAGTGCTTCTTATACCACTCTTATGCAAAAGGCCACATTTACAGAGTTAGAGGCAGAGTGCTGGATGTCCCACCTGTGCTCAGACAGTCTTCAGAGGGGGAGAGGGAAGAGGGTGGTGGCCCAGGGACAGCACATCCCCCTGCGGTCCACACAGGATGGGATGTTGCCCATTGCCTGTCACCTCTCCTTGGTCACAGCTCCCAGGACAGGATCCCTCCCCTCCTTGCCTGGCCCCAGTCCCAGCCCCCGCCAGCCCCCAGGCTTGGGGCTGAGCCTGGACACCCCCCAGCCACCCACACCCAGGCTGCACCACCTCCCACCCAGCACAGCCCATGGGAGGTGATGCGTCGAAGGGGCAGGGGGGCTGTGTAAACGGCAGCACTGGCCCAGGCTCCTTCCCGCAGTCAGCGGTGTGGGACGGACAAACCCTTGGTATGTCTGCAGCCAGGAACGGGCGGTGATGGAGGCGGCTGTTCAGGGAACACCCGGAGCTTTATTCGATGCAGAGTGACACCAACAGGCACGGGGAAAATACATATCCACCATCACAAGGAGAGGTTGCGCTCCACAGACGTTGTGTTGTCGGTGCCTGGATCCGCTCATTAGTGCATCCAGCACACTCGCTCCTTGGTGCTGCTGTGAGCCAAAACGCCAGGAGAAACTCAGAATTAATGCCTGCAAATTGTGTTACCTTTCCCCTGCACATAACCTTTTTTTTTCCCCTTCAGTTATAAAGAAATTTGAACAAATCATTTAGAAAACAAAAAAAAACCACACCATTTTTCGTTCTTTAATTCTTTTAGAAAGGGAAGATGTTCAGCCAAGCAGCAAGGAAACGCAGAGAGTCAGTGCAGGAGCAAATGACCTCTGGAGGGACTCCCAGGAGAGCAGAAACTATTCTCTCCCTGCTCTGGAGATGCCTCTCTTCTCAGTCATTGCACTCAAGCCCTTACAGGGAAGATTTTTGGCTTATAAGAAATTTCAGTCCTTTGTCCATGAGTGATTTTTTCAGTCCTCTACAAAGGTTTTTCAAAAGAAACCTCCTCATCCTCCTCCTGTGCTTTTCGGTGACAGTCTCAAGGGAGTGGTATTGCTCCAGGGATGGTATTTTTTGTGCTGCAAACCCCACAACGTGGTGCTTGGTTTTGCCTCATCTGCGTGTTATGAAGGTGCTATGGAGTGGGGAATTCAGTGCTCCAACTCCAGCCTCAGTGTTTTTCCGTCTTCTGTGCGTTGCAATAATTTGTACTCCACAGGCTGTGCAGTGACCTCTTTTTTTTTCAGTGCAAGAAATGTTTTCATTAAAAATAAAATAGCAGATACATCAAGACATTTCCTCTCACAAAGCCTCATGCTCTGAATGTAAAACAGGAATGGCCAGCCTCTACAATCCCTTCTTTTCGTGCCACGCAGCTAAAAATGAGAGACAAGAGAGAGCAAGGTTGGGTTATTGCATAACACAGATAAAACAAACTTTATAGGCAGCTGTAAAATTTCCATAAATAGATAATTAATAGTAGCAATAGCAACAATAATGACAATAATAAAATCTTTGAATCTTATTCTTTGTTTCAACATAGTGTTGAAGCAATTCAAGGAACAATTCGAGATTTCCAAGCTGCCGCTGGGCTCAAGGACAGAGCCTGTTGCTCTCTGCAGGACAGGGGCACTGCCATCGCCAGCACAAATGCCAAAACAAGACAAATTTATTAAATAAAAGCATTTGCTCTGAGTATGCAAGAGGCAGCAGACTCATTCGAAGATGCCACCGGGAAACAGTCTGCAGACAGTGTTTGTGGGACGGAGGGACTGGGGATTGGGACTTGTCTCTGCTCACTTTAAATACATGACTCATGCCACTGAAGCCCAACAATTATATCTATATACTTAAAGTGAGATAATTTTTTATAATATATGCTGAATCAGGACCTGCATATAAAAAACAAAAAGCTCCATTTTCGTAGCCGTTCACTTTGGACCCTAAGCTCCGTTCCCTTTTAGCTGCAGGTATGCGGTCTCGCTTGCACCGTGGATATTTATAACTGTGGACATCAGTGATCTCTTTCTCAGCAAAGAAGCTGAATAGTCTGGGGCAGGTTAAATCACTGGTTGGAAAATATTCCCAATGTGAACACAAAATAGGAGCAAAAACCATCGAAACAAATTCATGGAGACATTGGAAAGCGCACATAGAGAATACATATCAGTCCATTTGATCAGCTATTGTCTTCCTGGCATCCCGACCAGAGCAGAACCCCAAAGGCATGAAAATTAGTTATCTCCACCATCCTGAGGAGCCAACATTAGCATGCTGACACCAGACTCGAGGCTTCTGTAACTAATATGCCTTGTTGGTTACAAATTGCGTTTGAAACACTCTGAAATGTTAGAGTTGGCTGAATTACCCAAAAGCAGAATTGTTAATATTTTTACAAATAGAAGCTGTCAGGTTTGCTCAAGATGATTCACAAATTCATACCGCTCTCGAGCTGACAGAATTCAGATCACTGCCAAGCAGTGGGCATAATAGCTCACAAGTCCCAGAATTTTCCATTCATTCAGGGTAAAAAACAATTCATCTGAAAAGTCATACTGCTAATTACTCTGATTTAAAGAGCATTTCAATTACCTAATTGAAGAACAGAAATAGTGCACTCCATTTAGGTGGTCAGTCACAGTTCAGAAACAATGAATAGTAAGTGATTAATACACGGCGCAGAAACAGTCATAATCCAAAAATTATTCCTTTGAATGATGTAGTGGATAGTTGGCGACAATGGGCACGTGCAGTCAATTAAAGGAGCTGGCTGCTGACTTCCCATTGCAATAATGCTCCCATGGAAAGTGCAGTTTTTCACAACATCTTACCAAAAATGGTTTTTGTCCCCTAGGAAGGTCACACAGATGTTTTCATGTGGATGTTTCACTTACCTTTTTTTTTCTTTAATGCATAGAAAGCAACATTAAACCCAGCCAGCCTGCTCCAACTTTACAAACTTCTGGAGAAGAAATATGTTTCTATTCCAAAATGAAAATCTGCTG
The DNA here is from genome assembly GCF_000699245.1 of Pterocles gutturalis. NCBI lineage: Eukaryota > Metazoa > Chordata > Aves > Pterocliformes > Pteroclidae > Pterocles > Pterocles gutturalis. Next base: position 77,755 of record NW_010117963.1, read on the forward strand.
CAAGCAGGAGAGGAGGCTGGCTGAGGACCGGTAAAATGACCAAGCACCCCAGGCTGGGGAGCAGGGACCCCCCTCGCAGGGAGATGCTCAGGCAGTCCTGCCAGCCCACCTGCGCTGGGCTGGTGTCTGGGACCCTGCACGAGGATGTCCCCAACTCAGACGGGAGCTGAGGGAGCACCCTTTGTATCTTACCTGCAAAATGACCAGGTGTGAAGAAGTCAGACAAGCATAGGGTCGAT
>NW_010117964.1:0-27942 GCF_000699245.1 Pterocles gutturalis
CCCCTCGCCGGGCGGCCGCCGAGCCCCTGCGGGCAGGGCCGGAGAGGAGGGGGCTCGGAGGAAGCAAAAAAGGGGGGAAAAAACCCCAACAAACCCCGACACAGAGCAGCTGGAGTGGAGCAGGTAGTGCCAGCGAGGCTGTGTGCGCTGTGTGTGTGTGAAACAGCATTTTGTGCCAGGATGTGGTTAGCCTGCGCGGCGGAGGATCGCAAACAGATTTCGGATGACCTCTCGGAAGCAGGGGCTGTGTGTTTAAAAGGGGAAAAAGCAGCAACCCCATAATCGAGCGGTAGCCACTGCTTCACACCATGTTACAGTCTGTTTCTTGAGCCCGCTGCAGGCTCTCTCATCAGCAGAGCTTTCCACCTTCATTTTGATACAAAATACAAATAAAGCATCTTCAGAATTTTCCTGGTTAGTTCAACCATGGAATTGTCCTATCACCAGTGCGCAGAGGAGGAAATGTCACGTCGCAGCTCTGCCAAACCGACCCCAGATCCCAAGTAACCGCCCGCGAACGTGCGGGTTGTGCTGAGCATCGGCACGGCTTCAATTGTCGAGTACAGTCGTGCGGAGTGTGTTATTTTGGAAATGTTGAGCTCACCTTTTGCTAAGCGCATTCCCCAGAGATTTCAGGAGGTGCAGCAGGCATTTAAAATAGAAGAACATGTGAGACCTTGTTCTTTCCAAAAGGCCTGAGCATGCACTTGCATAATATTCAAATGTTATCCCTGTAATTACATTAGATTTTACTTTTCAGAATAATAAAGTTCAGCTAGAACTTCACTTAGCAAAAACTAATATTTCTGCTTTTTAATATTTCACAGTTAATATTCTAGTTAAAAGTTTTTCACTTACTTATGAAAAGGACTGTTCCTCAGGCTGTTATCTTGTATCTTATTATTTATCAGTGCAGAATTGCATTTACTTGGGAGTCTGACTGATCCACTTGACTCGGGCTCGCAAAGATGATGTGATTTTCCAGACTGAGTCCTTATATTGTGGTAGGGCTTATGTACCTGGAACCTGGTGGGAGATTTATGGCTACAGCGACACGTCCAATGTGCCGGTGTCCGTTAGTGGCAATCCAGGCTGGTCATAAATGCTGCTTCTGCCTGAGTTGATGCATTACCTTGGTTCAGCAAAAAAACTGGTAATTTAGCACCCTTGCTCGATCGATGTCTTGCTTCTTTTAAGAAAGAAACCTTTTGGGGTTTTTAATTCAGTGCCTCCTAATCTGCTGCAGATTTGTATTTCCCCAATGCAATCCTGCAAAAAAAAAAAAAATGCTGTTCCATCTCAATAAAAATATGCTAAATATGTAACTGATGCCTTATGTAAACCTCCTTTGACACTGACAGTGCGTAGCACAAGCGTTTGACATTACCTCTCTTTACAACAGTATGTAATGTAGTTCAAATCTGTTTGTTCCAGCAATAAGAGAAAAGGTGATGATCATTAACAAGAACCAAACGAAAAAAACCCAAACAAACCAGCACAGTCATTTTAAAGTCAAACATACAGGTTGTGCCAAGCCAAGAGGGAAAAGGTTTTTTGCTGTGTTTTCACATGACTGGGACATCAAGGGGTTTTGAAGAAATTGCCACTGCCTTTCCCATTCGAAATAACCATCGGTGGATTAAAACGTGGATTTGCCCGGGCAGGAGTCCCTTGGCAGATGGTGCATGGAGAGCTCCGAGGGGCCCGGGCCGTCAGCTTCTCCATGCTGCAGGACCTTTGAGGGCCGGCCAGTCACTGCATTTGCTGCGCATTGGGCTGTATAGAACCCCCTGCTTGACCTATTAATTAGTAAATGCAGAAGTAAATAGAGTTGTGGAGCTGAGTTTATTTTGATTCTTTTTCCTGGTACTGTAGCATTTAAAACTTACCTTTAAAAAAGCTACTTTTGCAGAGGTTTTAAGGTAAATACCTAACATGAAAAAGGAAGTTTAGTGCTACATGGGTCTACTTTATTTTAAAGCTTTCTTCTAAAATGTTTCAGCAAATGGTTACTAAGTACCAGTGACTTTTCCAAATACATTTTGGTTGAATTGTATCAGTTCTTCCATTTGGTAGCCACTTTTTATAATACCTGTATTTTCTGGAACTAGACTTGGCAGCTCCCACAACACTGGCTTACCCACCAGTAAGCAAGGCAGAACTGGCCCAGCTGGGCTCGGCTCAAACTCACCCCGAGGTTCAGCACCAGCCTCTCTGCGGGTACCCCAGCGCCTTCCCAGCCAACAAAGGGACTAATAGCGAACAGTGCGAGAGAACTAGAACAAAGCAGGCTTGATGTACACAAATACAAAACTCCTTCTCTGGAGCTGTTGGCATCTACAGAAGACAAACTACTAAAATGTACTAATTGCACAAAAAGTGGATCTGTTGTGTATCCTTGCATTGAGCAGCAGACTTTTCCCATAGTGCAAGACACGGCAAATACAAATACCAGCAGCACTGGTGCAGAGAGGTGATGACTATGTGGAGAAACGTGGCAAAAGTCTGTCACATCCTATGCCAGGAATCTCCCTTCCCACCGAAACGTGGGTGGAAAAGAAATTGGTAGTACAGGAATGGAGGAGAAGGTCAAAGAAGGTCAAAGAAGGTCTAAAGGGACCTTGACCATTTTGGATTTAAATAGCTTTTTGTGCAACTTGTATGCAAAGTGTCAGACTAATGCAAAATGAACACTGCTGAGTCATGGCCAGAGTGGGGAAAAAAAAAAAAGTTAATTTTAAATGTGACCTGAAAACTAATATGAAGGAAAGAAAAAAATCATCCTGCAGGTTTTGCATTTTGTGTGGAATGTCACAGTGTACAGTCAGGGGACAGTGCATCAAGGTAAGAGAAACGCTTCAGGATTAACAATTTAAATGAAACACTTAAAAAGCCAAAATTACTGTAAATATCAAGGAACAGCAAAAAATATTTTCATCTCAACATCTTTCAAGAGCTTAAAAAAAATCCCCAACTTCTTAAAATCAAAGGTACAGCAGAGTAGATAGGGAAAAATATGAACAGTGGCAAAAACAGCTAGCAGCTCTGGGTTTATTTTATGCAAAGTAAGAATGTATCAGTGAAAAGGAGATAATTATTGAGGTCATTCTGGGTTAATTTCTTTAAATATTTTGGGGTTTATTCTGCAGAGGTTCTGGTTTCAGACTGTAAAACCATGCCTAAATTGCACCCCTCTCCAGCAGGGTTTATCTTAACCCTGGTTTTCGCAGCACTGAGGACACAGAACATTGCTGGTCCAGAAAAAAACCTTTTAGCTTTCTGTGCCCGTCTCTCTGTGAGCGGTGTGACCTCCTTCCAAAAGGGGAAGCTGAGGGGTTGGATTTGGAGGGAGGGTTATCACTGTCCTTTGCAGCTCCATCGACACCTGCATCCCACGGGTGCTACGCCTGTTCTTGGGAAGGGGGCAAAGTCCTCATCGTCACTCTGGCGTCACTGGGGCATTTATCTGCACAGGCTCCAGTCATAACAGAGCTGAAGTGGGGCAGAGGGAGGGAAGTGGGAAGGAGGACTTTGGGCTGGAACCGAGGCCACACCAGCAGGGCTTAACCCACAGCTTAAGGCCAGCACTGACCTCGTGCTGTCCAGAGATGATTCACCAGCTCCCTTGAACTTCATAGAATCACGGAATGGTTTGGGCTGGAAGGGACCTTAAAGATCATCGAGTTCCAACCCCCCTGCCATGGGCAGGGACACCTCCCACTAGCCCAGGTTGCTCAAAGCCTCATCCAGCCTGGCCTTGAACCCCTCCAGGGATGGGGCATCCACAGCTTCTCTGGGCATCCACCAGTTGGGCCAGTGGCTTAGGCAGCACACTGTCCAATGGGGGCTAGGATTTAGAAAGCTCTTTGAAAATAATTGTCAGTCACATTTTCTTACCAATGGCATCCTTCCACTCCCCTGCCTTTCCCTCTTCATCCCGGTGAGGCTGCATGGGGCAAAGGCTGGAGGAGAAGCATCCCCGGCAGGACGCTGGGCAAGGGCTCTGGCTCTAGGTGGGTGTCAGGAGAAAAAAAACACCCTGAGCATTCAAATGAAGGACGGGAGTAACAGCTGTAGTAGAGTTTATATTCTACCAATCATGGGACTTTCGGTTGTTTTCCTATTTGTTTTTCAGTACCATGTCTGGCAGTTATAAAATGAGCAGTATTTATCTGACCCCGGAGTCAGAGACATTACCTCATTGTCACGGGGTCAGTGGCAATTAGACTGCGAAGCCCAGCCAAGCAGTGCCGCTGGGTACAATAGGCTGGGCCAGGCTTAACCTTTACGGTCACCGCTGCTGCGGAGGGAGAGCCCGGCAGCGCGGCGCAGCCTCACGGCCCTGCCGAGCCAGGCCTGGCATTTTAATGGCAAGAGCAGAGCAGAAAAAACCTTCTCCTTTCATAACCCATCCCAGGAGGCTAATGCATACGTGTCAGCATATACATTAGAAGACTGCAATATATTCATTTAGGCAGGGTTAATGGTTTATATCAGTTCTGTCTCGATTTTGAGTTAAAAATTAAGTTCATCCCCCAAAAAAGTTGTAGTAACAGTTGAATGTTATGCAAGTACAATATTTTATAGACATCAGTCACCCCATAGTTACCATAAACATGACGTATGAAGGTTAAGAGCCAGGTCAGCAGCTGTGCACAGCACAACCAGCGTAGCGGGGAGAGGCGCCTGAATTCACCCTTCAAGGAGACGGCGATGGCAGCGGCTTGTGCACGGGGCAGCAGCAGTGGGGCCAGACCCACTCCTGCCTTCGGTGCCGCTGAGCAGCTGAGCCGTGCACTCGAGGGCGTTCAGAACTGAAACCAGGTGCTTTTCCTTTCTGGAGGTGGCAACCTTCTATTTCTGGCCCGTTAATATATGATTATTCATTGTGCATGCTACCTATTCATGTATGATAGACTTGAATCACAGGTCTACCCCATGTGAGCCAAACTGTGATACCTCTGAATTTAAGAGCGATTCATTTTCAGATGGGGTGTTTAATAGTCACCCCGAATGAGACGGCTGAGCCGCCAGATGAAGGACGTCTGTCGCCAGCTTCCTGCTGTTATTCTTTATGGACTGCAAGGGTTTGTCAGGCTGGGCGGGCAGGATGCTGCGGGAATGCACGCAACAGGAGATCTGGCTCCGCCTGGCTGCCTGCCAGGAGGGCTTTCCTCCTCTGTGTTGTCACCAGTCCCTCTGATTCATTCTGTCTGCCCGGCTTGCTCTTGCACGAATTCATGCACCACCTCTGCTTTTCTGGTTCAGAAGAATTTAGTGTTTTGCCTATTTATTCTTCCACTGTATAAAATCTGGGGCTGGCATAGGCTGAGATAACCTTGCTTTCCCAAAGCGAGAATCTGGGAGAAGGGTTAGGGGGTAGCGCTGTAGGTATTTTACAGGCATGTCATCCTCCCTTTTGCTTTACAGTTGGGATTGCTCAGAATTAGGATGAGGATATGGGCAAGGAGCAAGACTTTTCCCTACTGTACTGTCAGATTGAGTACTGCACCCACAAAAAGACTAGAGACTAGACACTACACTCGCAAAAGGTATCAAAAACAAAAATCTGAGCGTTTCGATTCTTACCTTGTAGGGACCAGCTCAGCCCCTGAGTTAGGGGTCTCTGTTCCTAGGCAGGCTATGGGGAGAGAAGGGTGGTTATATGTGGGATGGGCTGGCTTCATTCCTCCTTGTGTGTGTGTTCTCCTTTGATCCCTGTAACGCCTGTCCCCAGGTAGAAGCCATGGCAGCTGCCCTGGGGTGTGGGAACTGTGCTGCCATACATGCTCCAGGCAACACATAAGTATTTTTATTCAATATTCACTAAACCAACAACTGCACACAGGTCCTGGAGCGCTACCAGTGGTATCATCTCTCTTCAGTCAGTAACCGCTACCAGGGACCAAGCAGAAGAGTTTCAGGAGGAGACGATGGCATCATCCCTGCCCTGGCTGTGGCAATGGTTGTTTGGGAGGTAGGCACCAGCAGAAGCAAGGTTTGGGCCCGAACCATTTACATTACAGTGCCCAGCCCAGATCCCTGCTACGTTGGGTCCCTCCACATTTTACACAGGGCTGAACCTCTCCTGGCTCTGGAAGTGTTTGCTTGATCTGATCGTACAGGTGGGGGCTTGAGGGCTTGGGTGCATGCAAGGTGTAAACCTAGATTGTCCCAACAATGGCAATAAAGTGGTATTTGGCAGGGGGGAGGGTTATTACAGAGCTGGACAGGGGAGACAGCCGTGAAAAAACTTCAGAGCGGCCGTGATGGCACTGATGTCCATCAAAGGCATGGCGAGGAACCTGCATTTCCATCCCTTGTCTCATCATTGACATTGAGCAGGCTTTGGGGGCCACCATTTCTTTCTATTCCACTTCCTAATTTTAGTTAAAAAAAAAAAAAAAAGAGCAAGCTCTGGTTGCCAGCCACAGCGCATACCTTCAGGAGCAAGGCTCCCTGCTGCGGCAGAGTGGGATGTCTGGGTGCATGTCCGGGATGAGCCCACCGGCAGCATTGCCCCACAGATGACTCATCCCGCCGGTCCAGCCCTGCCTGTTTGAGGTTTGCCGTAACTCCAATCCAAGCTTCTTCCAGACCCAGAGCAGCCGTAGGCTTGGGGGAGACTTCAGGGTGAGTCTGAATTCCCAAGGAGCTGCATTTTGGGTTTAGATAGTTTAATCCACTCGCCAGCTCTAGATCTAAGTGGACACAATCCAGGTTGCTCTCTGCAAAAATCTCCTAGCCATGGAAGTGACCTTTCATACTCAAACAGAATTCAATGGCTCCAAAAATTCAAACTAAAGGCAAGAAGTACATTTGCTGGTGAAGAGAGTTAGTCATTGGGACACACTGGAAAGGTCTACACCAAATTTACCATCGTGGAGAAATGTTCTTGAAAACATGGGGCAGTTTATGTCCACCAGTTATGGTTTGGATGTGGGAACCACTGGGAGGTACTCTGTGATTTGGATCCTGCAGGGAGTTGTACTACTTGATTATAATTGTTCTTTGGTTTATGAATAATGAATCATCCTGTGATTAAATTGATGTGAAAACTCCCATGGTGCATAAATAAAGCCAAACTGCAATTTTTGACTACTTTCAGGTATGCTAACACTGAGGGGAGATAATTTTCTTTCCGTAAATGTACACGGTGTTTGCTCCCATCATTCAGAAGTAAAAGTTTCTTACAGACTTAACAGATTGTGTTTCCATCTCTGTTGGGTAAAAACAGAATTACGGACACAAGCGAAATGGAAATCCTAACACAGCATCTCCACTATTTTAAGAGTCATATTGAAACACATGGAACAGATACGCAATTCCACTCTTCACTGCCTTCAGCTTTGGTGCTCTGTGTATTTACTTAGGGCTAGAAAAGGAAAGTGAAAACAAACCCGTTGCCTCATGAGCCCCAGGAACAGGATTTGTTTCTGCCCTTTCCCGTGGGACTGGGTCCCATTTCCAGGCAGGGGAAGGGCTCTGGGCAAGTGAGAGCTGCAAAGTCATTCCCAAAATGAGACAGCAGAAAAAAAAGGGAAAAAAAACAAAAGGACCGAGTTCCAGGGTGGGAACAGCTAGCTGAGGCGGAGTAATGGGTGAGAAAGCCAAGAGACAGGTCTGAAGGATGACAGTTCTTCTGGATGGGAAGGCTGAAATGGGAGGCTGACCTGAATGGGTCTGGCTGCTCCTGCTCCGCAGTGCTCCCGGGGAAGCACCTGCCTGGGGGCCATTTATCCAGCTGTCTGCTTGTTTTCACACACACAGACCATGAATGCATCCTGGGATTGTGACGCTGGTGAGGCACAGTGTGGTTTTCCCATCTCGTGATTGTTTTTGACATTACTGACCTTTTCCCCACGTTGCACGGGGACAAACCACTTCCATTTTTCCCACGGAGACCTGAGCGCAGGAGATAAGTGGCTGCTGGTGGGGCTGAGCCACAGCGATGACTCCATGCTGCTGGGGACCGCGCAGCGAGCTCCATCACTATGGCCTCAGCACATCCAAGAAAAGCACTACAGGCTTTGTGCATTTTCCTATCAGCCGTTAAGGTCTAAAACAATGGGCATTTTCTGTTTTCTTTCTGCAAACTTTTCTAGTTGCAATTCCAATTGCATCTGTACTCAAACTTCCCTAGAGTTACTTTGATTTTGTCAAGACTTGTTCTCATCTTTTTTAACTTAGAGCCACACATAATTTCATTTCCAAGCATCCCATCACACACGTAACCGCAGCAGAGAAGCATCGCAAAAACTCACGAGAGCCTGCCAGAAGTAGGCTAGCTGGTCTAACAGCCGCTTGGCATGGCATCTCCCATGTGCAGCTCGGAGCTGAATTTCTGTATGACTAGGCACATTGGCAGTGGTGTTTGATAGCATCTTCAGAGCACTGCTCCATATTTGTCTTTCCTTCCTCAGTTTAAAAAAAAAAAAAAAAAGGGGGGTTCATATGCTACATGCTGCCGAGACTTCGCTGGGAAGGGTGGCAGGAGGTGTACGAGGCTCACAGCGCAGCCGAGCGCTGGAAAGATATTTGTCACTGCAGATTTTGCTTGTCATCTGCAGAGATGACATGCAGATCCCCCCCTGACAGATTGATAGTCATTCCGAGATGCAGCCGCCCACAAAAACCACAGACATGCTGCTTTACTCAAATCTTTACTTTAACCACTACTTTGTGATGCAAAACTGGTGGAGTTTTTGGTACTTTTTGTCAAAAATTAAATCTTTATAGGGGTTTTCCAGCATCCTTGCTAGTTACTAAAAACAAATCAACATTTGCCAACTGGATGGGACAACTCAGTTTACTTGTGGGTGGTTTTGACATTCATCTCATTAACATGTTTAGTCTGAAAGAAGGTTGGAAAGGTAGTAAATAAAAAATTGGACACAGAAGTACTGTGTCTCTCCAGAAGTTATTCCTCCCATCTCAGTTAAAATGCCACTTTCACAGAAGTGGAATATTTGTACTGATTTTACTCCAAGTATCAGCATCTCATACTGACCAAGTCCAAAGATCATAGACATGGGTCTGTCTGTCTGTAAAAATAAATGCACCATGTTAAATGTAAAGGTTACACTGCACTGCTCAGGACCAGGAAATTCACAGTTCAGGACCAAACTTCCATCGTGGCATGCGGGAACCTGGCCACGTCGGCCCAAAGCCAGGTAGTCTCTGATTAAAACAAAGAGCCACCCTACGCATCCATCGGTAGGCTTATGGCCCCTGTGTGTCCTGTGGTGCAGCAGCTGCTCGATGTGGTACTTACCTGGGATGTTTTGGCAGGGGTACACTGCCCGGGCTTCCCTCTAACACCTCGCTTTGGGCGATAGTATCTGCCTGGAAAAACGGCAAGCGAGTCTGCAGGAGCACAAAGAACACACATGGCAATGTCTTCAGCTGCTTATGTTGGGAACGTAAAAGGGAAAGTACTCCAAATAAGTTTCTCTTGTTCAGAAATACAATGGGCAATTTAAAAAACCTCACTAAGTATGTGTGTAGGAGCATTTCCCATTCTGGGAGACAAGTTGAATTGTTATATGGAGCTATATTATGACTTTCCCGACACGGTATCAATCAAGACCCCATTATGTAAGGAGGTATCCATCACCCGCGCCCCATCGCGAGTCCCCGCCGTGAGCACCGAGACTGTAATCCCGGCTCCTTTGTCCTGCCCTCTGACAATTTGCTGCAAAATTGAGGACGAGGCTGGAATTTGCCATTGTGGCGGTCTCGGGGCTGCGGCGCCAGGGCTGTGCTTTCGGAGCAGTTATTTGCATTGCCTTGATTAGCATGTCACCTGCTTCATTAGTGAAGAAAATTCTTATCCACAGACTCAGCCATTCATGCAAATTGAAGAATACACGGACATCCTTCCCCTCGAGGACTTTCCATTATTAGCAAAATCGGTAGATTCTTTTTGTTCCTTCCTCTTCGGAAGGTCACTTTCATTTTCACCTGTAAATGAAAGTTCTCATTTAAAAGACAAAGTATTCGTCTTCCCAAACTTGAACATAGGCCAGTCCTGCTTAAAGAAATCCCATTCCAAACAAAGAAATCTCAGGTGCATACAAAGCAGGTGGAAACTCCCCAGTTTCCCTCTAACCCCTACACTAACTGCCTTCTGTCAGTATCACCAAATAATTAATTTTACGGAACATCAAGGAAGCATTTTTAGAGCCAGAAAGTACTGTGTAGGAACAAAACCTCCTGGGCTCAGCCGAGAGGTTCCTTCTCCTTAGATCCTCAGCAAACATGACCTTCTCTCTGATAGCACATGGGACATCTTCCTCCCTTCTTCTTTCCCTTTTTTCCAGGCTACATAATCCCAGTTCCTGACAACTCACCTGTTCCCAAATCCAGAAATCCTCCTTGCTTTCCCCCTCTGCCATGCCCACACCATTTTTTCAGAAAGTGGGACCAAACCCAGAAGAACTTTAGGAGCAGCAGCTGGAGCAGAGCAATCACCTTCTGTACACAGTCATCCCTGGACCTCCTCCAGAGGGTCCTGCCGAGCCCCCTCCCCTGCTCTGCACCCATGGCCGGGCCATCGGCACCGGGTCGGGTGATGCCGGTTCCTCGTGGCTGTGGCAGCGCACGAGCTGCACCGAACGTCAGCTCTTCACCCCAGCCAGGGTCTGCAAGTGCTGGTTTTGTTCCTTGAAGTTCCCTTTTGCTGTTTGTAGCTCTTCCACCCCATGAACAGCGTGCGTTAATCTCACTGCTTCTGCAGGATTCCCTGTGCGGGATGACACTTCATCTCTGATGTCCCTGAGGAATACTGCTGCAAAACCCCGGCAGAGGTGGACAGCCAGAGCCATGTACCTCATCTTGCAGCATCTCCAGAGGGGATGCTTGGCCTCCCAGGGCCTGGCTTAAAGAAACTAAAGGCATTGTTACAGATTCTGAGCTCAGCTTTTAGAGGTTTGGGTTTTTTTTTTTTTTTTTTTTTCCCACTTAGAGTCTACAAAATGTTAATAAAACTTTTTGTGGTTTCAAGAGATATTCAGCTTTTGGGGAAAAAATACCTGAAATGTGGTATTTAAACAGATCCCTCAAGCAGCTTTTCCTTGAGATCCGTGACAAGTTGCTGTGAGGTGCTGGATCTCACTCCGAAACAGGAAAGCCCTTACGCAGGCACTAACCTCAGAAGCTGCAGGGTCAAACCTGCTGCCAGCCAGGAGAAGGTTTTCCCCATTCCTCTCCTCCATGGCCACGTCTGTCAGAGGAGTTCAGCACATCCAGAATGCTCCAAGCCAAAAAGAAAAATCAAAAAAATTCTTGAAAACCCGATAGTGCAAAATCAAAAAAATAAAAACAGGTGATGGTTATGCATGAAATTTCATTGCAGTAAAGACTGCAGGAATGAATGACCCGTTTGATGATGGAGGGGAAGAAGACAACAGTAGGCTTCCTCTGCTGACCAGGAGCCGATACAGCCTCTGCTCGGGCCAGAGAAGGACTGGGTCCATGCAAACCCTCTGCATCGCACTGTGACAACCCTCCCACCCCACGCTGTGGGTCATTTCTGCTGCCAGGGCGGTGGTTGGGCTTCGCTTCAGTCACCATGCTGCAGCTGCACCAGAGGGAGAAAAAAAACCCCACAGCTTTTTGCATCCCCCCACAACTCTTGGGAAAGAAGAACCACATGTGAAAACACCAGATTTCACACGGGTGATGTTCACACGGATCACCGCTTGTGTGTTTGCTGCAGAGCCTGGTATTGCTGCCTTTGGAAGGTAAAGATGCAGCAACGCTGCCCATCTGTGTGGCTGCCCTCTGCGCTGCAGCCGCCTCCCTCTCACCTGACTGACAGAGGCTCCAGGAAACCAGACAGATTTGTGTGAGTCTGCTTATCCCTGCATGGCACAGAGGGAAGAAGTGAGTCAGATACACGTCTCTGCTGCTCAGAGAAAATGAAATCCTGCTCTTTCATTGCACAACCCCGACGGCATCACATCCATCATGCTCCCTCTGCGTGCACCTTGCTGGGAGCCAGCGGCTGCAGAGGGGAGGAAGACAGATGTACCAGGATCCGTATGGAAACTCTAAGTAATTAAGACGACACAGTCTCAGCCATAAATCTCTGGCTCGGAGAGTGCTGGTCAGGCTGCCCTCCCTCCCTCTCCACTCAGATGCCCTTGCCGTGATGTTCCATGATGCCCCGCAGCAGGGAGACGCACCCTTCTCGGACAGTTATGTGCACTTACCAGATTAAAGATGATTAATTGTACCAGGTAGTTCCTGCTACATCTTAATCAAATACACATAATCCACAACACTCCTGTGCACACGATACTCAGAGCAAGACATTTTAACTCTTGTACACTCCAGTCTGAGGATGACAAACCTAAAATATCAGTGGTTAAGAGTCTGAAGTATCCAAAACTGGAGGGATGGTGGGTGATGTTCCTGGGACACCGGTCCCTCTCGCTGCCAGAGGAGGAAGGTGGTGCTAGAAGTCCAGCCTCTGTCCCTCCTGCTCTCAGAGACAGAGAAGCCCCGTCCTTACCTAGTAAGGCCCCCACGGCTCGGTTCCCAGGGCGCGTGGGCAAGCACGACAGCGGACACAACCACACACCGCCTTGGAGCAGGGAGACAAACCACCAGCAGCCTCTGACCATATTTTGCATCATTTATTTAAATACCTATATTTATGCATTTACAAATTTTCATAGCTCTGTAGCTTCTTTTTTTCTTTTCTTTTTTTTTTTTTTTTGGTAGACAGTATTGCAGAGAAGTTAGCTTTTGTAAAATGAGGTCCATGTATAAAACTATGCAACGGATTGGAGGAAAAAACCACAAGTTTCCTTTCATACTCTCTAGAATCATAAACCAAAGAAAGTGATGGAATGGAGGGGGAGAGGGAGAGGAAGGGCTGGGACAGAGCAACCTCAACCCACTGGCTCTCTCACAAGCATTACACACCTCAGTGCTCATCTACCGTTCCAACGGGATAGGTCGTGTTGCAGTCGGTGCAATGCCTGTTTGCTACAGCTGTAGCAGGCACATAGGTCTCTAATGAAAAAATAAAAGGGAAAGGATCCTACACACTGCAAATGCAAAGCCTGGACAGCCTCGTCATAGGTTTTAGGTGTCATGGCACGAAATGCCCATAGGAGACTGCACCGACTCACCAGTAGTGCATCCTCATCCCAAACTTCATTTTGCATAAAAAGTTCCCTTTAAGAAATCTTAGCATTAAAAAAACCTGGTATTTGAGCTCTTCTAGCCTCAGTACTTCGAAGAAGTCACTTGAAAAATACCTCCTGCTTTCCTCTTCTGGAAGCTAATGTTTTGCTTTAATTGATACCAATTTAACAGCTCACGATTCCCAGTGTTATCTCTGGGAGGAAGAGGCAACAGATATGCCATTGCAAGATATTTACACACATGGTACAAAAATGTCCAAGGGTATGAAAAATCACCAGTAACACGATTTTGCAGCAGCCTCATTTACACCTGTAATTTTATACCATTTATTACATTGTACTAACACACCAGATTCAAAGATGTGCACTCCCTTTAGGACATTCAGGAGTTACAAATATATTGTGATTGCATAATTCATATTGCACAATTGTATAAAAACATAAATACTAGCTATTCTATTTTTTTTTTAAATACAAAATACATGTCACATAGTCAAATATTCTTTTCAAGTGCAATTCAGGTGCTCTCTTTAGTCCTTCCAAGAACAAGGCAATTTTGATAGTTTTGGCACAAAGTTTAACCTCCGTCCTGTGCCAACAGTTCTAATTACAATACGTATGCCCCAAACTTTATATAATAGCAGTCATATACATATAGTATAAAAACAGGTTATTTACAAACTGAACCGAACGTACACAGAAGCAGCCTCAGTGGTCGGATCTGAACTCGGGATTAGCATCCCTCGTGCTGCGGCGAGAGGGGCCAGCGACCCTCCTGACCTACGCCGGTTGCTGCGGGTTCACATTCATGGGCGGGTGTCCTAGGAGACCGATGCGCTGTTTCTGCTTCCTCTGCTCCGTCATCTGGAAAATCAAAAAGTTTGCTCATTAGGCCTAGACGCTTCCTGTGCGTCAGCTCACCCAAGGACCTGGCGCTGCCTTTTGTGGTTAGTGTTTACTCTGAAACCCACTTTCTGCAAGTAACGCTCCCCCGTCCGCCGTGCCAAGCGCTAATAGATGAAAGAGGCGACTCGTGCACTTGCCAGGGCCGGTCATGGACTTGCTCGTGCAGCTGGCTACCGTTTAGCAAGGAAAGAGCTCAGCAGAGCTGGGCAGCCAGCACAAATCCGTGCAGAGAGCAGCACGCAAAAGCCTCCCCCATTAGAAATTCTTTGTAACTGGTCCAATGTACGAGGCAGACGAGACACAGAGGGTGGAAAAAAAGGGGCGAGCCCTCAAGTCAGGCTGGGAATACCCTTGTCTTTGCTGGAGCAGGCTCCAGTGCTCCCTGGGAGCCAACATCCCTCTCCATCTGCCAAAAACCAGGACACAAGGCAGGGACAGGAGGTTAACCACCTCACTGCCAGGCAGCCCCGTCTTTGGCAGTACTTCCCATCAGATAAAATAACATTTCTCCCAATTAGTGCAATCACGACCTGAAAATGGAACATCGCTTTCTATCACTGATACTGAAAAAATGGCCACAATCCAATTCTCCGCTCTATTTTTTTTCAAACCTTGTGAGGTTTCTGAAAACTTGCATAAACCAACACACCACAGAAGGAACAACTCTGGCGTGGGCAAGGTCTCCAGCAGCACACAGCTGGATCACTGCACGCACTCTCCGCCACTCCCTCTGCGACCGCATCTCAGTTTTGGAGCAGCCAACACATGGGACGGTGGCTTGTAGCAGCCCTGCCGAGGAGGACACCAGGACAGCGCCTCACCCCTGGACCACCGAGGTGAGGGGAGCCCAGTGCTGCTCCTGGGGCACCCTCAAAGCAATGTGCAAATGCACAACCATCCCACTGCACGCGATCCGCGGCGGCACCAACGGCGTACGTGAGCAGCCGTGCTCACATCACAGTTCTGCTGCTCCTTCCCTCAGGCTGAGCACACCCGGCTGTGGGTGCCCCTCACCAGGGCTTCGCAGGACTCCACCAGCCCCCCTGGCAGCATATCCACACATTGGAAAACCTGGCTGACTTGCCTGATGAAGTAATTTTTCATTCAAGGCTAAGATACAATTCAGAGTATCTTTCTTTGTGAGAATTAACAAAGTTCCCTGCAATGCTTTTCCTGTAACATCTATATCCACAATCTATTTTTTTCAGTTTTTGGATATTTAATGACAAATGTCCACCCATATGATCGCTTGTGGAAGTAACTCCAGGAGAAGGGAGATGGTGTGCTCACGCATTCGGGTCATTTGTAACACGCACTTGAACATATTTGTTTAAACACTCCAGTTCTGGCAATGGTGAACAGTCTCCCATCTACGGGTACCACAGGGTGCAGGGGCAGCCGGCCCGCGGCCCGCCTCTGCTCTGGAGCTCATTGTGGGGAAGGAACTGGTGAACACAGGCAGTCCTGGGCAACCTCCAAAGGGCTCCTCCACGCCCCTTGCACCGTGCTGTGCACCACTGCTCTCATTCGGGCCAGCTGTGTGAAATTACACTCACTGAATGACTCAGGAAAGGACTGAAACATGGGAATTCCTCTTGAAACCAGAACTAAACCCAACTGCAGTCCAGCACCTTGCTCATTGCCTGACCCAAGGGAGGCAGCACAGTTCTTTTACCTTTCCAGGAGGATGACCACAGCCTCCCGAGGACAGCTCACACCTCCCAGTCCTCTGCACCACGCTTTTGGAAGTCTGTTTTCACAAAAGGCTTGTATTGCTTCGCAGGCAAACAGGAGCAGGAGAGGGGTCCTTCCCATTGCTCTCCGGTCTCAGACGCACACACAAGCTACTCTCCTCCTGAACAGCTGGGACTTTATTTAACTGTTTCCAGGATAACCCACAAGTTGGAAATGCAAAGAGGCAATGAGGACTTCATGGTAAAACTGCCCATTTACACTAACTAGCTTCACTGAGCAAACTAAGAGCTATGATTTCACGCAGCCAATAAACTGATTCAGAGGGCACACAAAATAAAAATGGAAAGAAAAAAGAATAGTGAAAAGGGACTGGAATAGATATTTTTCCTGCTACGTAGGAAAAGGGATGGTGCAGCCTGATGCAGGTGTACATGGAAGATGTGCCTTTTAGAGAAAGGGAAGAATAAACCAACTGAAAGTAAAGCAGAGAGAGAAATGCAATTGCCATGTCGACGCAGAACGTTACTAATCCAGCGAGATGCGTAATGCTTGTCTAGAGGGCACAGGGCTGCAAGGTGGAGCCACTTTAATCTCTACCCCAGTTACCTGGAGAGTGAATCTCTTGCAGAAGTTTTACAGCTGCAACGACTGTACGGCAATAAAAGCTCCGCACATATTGCAGGGGAGCTGTCAGCTACTGGAGTAATGCTGACGGGATTAAAAAATGAAACCAAGGGGCCTGAAGTTCATCTGAGTCAAGCTGGACTCTCGATAACCGCATAGAACCACACAGCCGCAGCTGCCTGGCTCCAAAGGTTACGGGTGAGTTGGAGTTAATGCCAGGAACAGGGATGTGCAAAGTGCACGAACAGGACACTGACCAGACACGTGCACACAGACACACCGGCATCTGCCTGCTTGCCAGGAGCTTGAACAAAGGCAGCCCGAGCAGCAGCTCCAGCGAGGAGCCACGCTCGTGGTGGTGGAGGTCGGGGGTCCCGGCTGGGGCAAGGGGACCATCCTGAGCAAGAAGGCAATGTCTGTTAGAGATGCTTCACAGTTACTGACATTGGAGGATGGCACTGGAAAGGATTTCTGGATGATTACATCTAATCCCCTGCTGTTGCAGACAATTATGTTGTAATCTTTTCGCACAGAATTAAAGCGATCAAGATTTTAATGGCTCTTGGTGCCCTTCTTTGTGAGAGCGGGCACGCTGGATTTCCGTTTCTAACAATTGCAGCCTCCAGAAACCTAATGAGCTTGAAAAGCAAATGAATGAGAGGTTGGCCCTTTATTTAATTACAAGAAAATAAACACAAATAAAAGTTCCCTGAGTTAGTTCCTTTTCCTGGAGACAGTTCCTGATCAGGAGGAGGGATGTTCCCATGTTGTCACATAATTAGAGCATCCTGCAACTGAAGCAGGGCTCTCAATAACGGTACTTAGGGGAATTCCTAAAAGCTATCACAACATTAATGAAGCTGGTTTCCTCTTTTGCTTTTACAGTCAAATAGCTCTCTAAAAGCTAAATCCTTCATGCTTATTTTCACAAAGAGCAAGAAGGGGTTTTAGTGCTTGGTCAGCCAAGAGCTGCAAGCTTCAGAAAGAAAGGCGTTCCGAGCCAGAGCTGGCTGCGGCTGATGGAAAGACTCCTGGTGACTGCCGACCACTTTGAGTCAGACCCTTCAACACGAAGACGTAAGACACATGTTTCAAGATAATTGTTTCCAGGCAAAACAGCAAAACCACTACCCGGCAAGTATTAAAGCACAGACAAAAGAGCAACTGCCTCTTATCCTCCATCCTCAAAGCCAACTAGAGCAATGGGGTCCACAGCACCGTGTCTGAGAACTCCTGACAGCCCAGAGCAGCAGGTTAATCCCTTCCTTGTGCTCCGTGGGGTGTCGGGTATGAGGGCCTGGCTCTATCAGAAATGCAGAGCATGATCGGAAGGCAGGGACCCGGGATCTCAGGCAATATTGGCCTCCAGAGACTCACATCTCCATGAAGACAACTAGCTTACAGAGAAACCCGGCCAACCCTGAGCGGAGACGGGGAGCAGGAACCCGATTCATGTTGGAGAGAATCTGCCAACTGCGCGGCAGCCGGCAGCTCACATCTGAGGAGATAACAAACTGAATCTGTTGTCCATTTCTGCCCTGTGCAATTCCACTGACTGTCCTGGAATAACAGCATGTTCAAGTCAGCAATTAATTTTATCCAGTGCCGATATCTATATAAACTTAACTAATTGAACCATCTGGCTCAGGTTATTAATCCATAAAGATAAGGAGTGAGTCACTTTGCCGCCACAAACGGCTCCCACCAGAGCAGGAAACAACATTTTCCCTTTTTATTTCCAGGTAGGCTGTAATCTGTACGGACAACGTGAAATAAAGCCCGGCTGCCTCTGTGGCTTACCCAAAGCCATCACTGGGTTTGGGCTGGGAACAACCCCCACAATCCCCTTGAGCTCCAGCCAAGGCAAAAGTTAACGCAAGTCCTCAAACTCTTGCTGCAGAAAAACTGCTGCACCGAAAAAATACTCAGAGGTCTGTGCAGCGTTCACATGTTAAGCAGCAGCGATACATGCTGCAATGCAAAATACTTCTGTGGGTATGTCTGTCTGTGCTGCAGTCTAAAGCATGACAGCAGCCCAATGATATCTGCGTTAGCAGTGCAGTGACAGCACAGAGCAGACCAGCACAAGCTGACCCCCCCAGTACTTCTCCAGGTTCTCAGTGGGTTTCACATCTATCAATATCACATCCTCTGACTTACAGGACCATGTGAAGGTCTGTAACAACACTACCACAACACACATACAGGCTCCCTACAGGAGCAAGGACTCATTTGAGCTATTCAGCTTTGATTTTTTTTTTTTTTTTTAATGCAAGTTTTCCTTTCTGGAGGTGGCCACTTTGGACGGCACCAGTTCAGTGAGCACTGCCCAGCAGGTCAGCTGGGTATGGGGCTTTGGAAGGACATTTGGTTTGGTCACTTCTTTCCTAAACACAAGCCACTTTAGAATCTGCACAGGGTTTGCATCAGCCCTGGAGCTGTAAAACAGCACGTTGTACAACAGGCTTGCAGGACCTTTGTCCTGCCTGTAACCGTGCACAGCCGTGCGTTTGCAGCCAGCTTGCCCTTACCTGATCTTTCAGCTCCGAGAGCTGGCCGGAGAGGTTGCTCACAAGCTTCATGGTGGACTCCAACTTCTCCTGCAAGTTCCTCAGCTCATTCTGTTCTCCTTCTGAGTCGCTGCTCACAAGCGACATGGCCCGCATCCGGGGGAACCAGTCCAGGTTTCTCTCCTGAGAATCAGACACAAGCTCACAATTAGCGTTCACTAAACAAAAAACCTGCACCCAAGTGGCTGAGCAGAGACAGAGCTTTAAAGCCACGCAGGGACATTCCTCAGATACACAAGCTCTGTAGTTATTTTCATTTGCATCTTACTGGAAAGTCTGCAAAATTGCCCGCTCGAGGCAAGGCAGCACTGCAGACGTAACTGTGGGAAATTAAGGCTGTGTATTGTTGGCTTTTCCTTTCCAGCAACTCACTCTCCCCAGCAACTTCTTCTTCAGGTACACTTCAGTTGGATACATGACCACGGGACATTAAACCAGCCCAGATTTCATGTCTGGACAAGCATTTTCCAGTGCTAGAAATCTGCTGCCATCTTACAGTCTTTTAATTTGTGCTTGGTTAAGATTTTCTGCTGGTAAACCTCCTTTGCTTTTTTTGGTCAAGCAGAGTTTGGCTGTGCTTTCTAATGAAATAAACCATGTCCTACCTGGAAATACTTTCATGGCTGAAATACTTCCTTTTTAATGCAAAAAGAAAAAAATTCATATTCTGACTGGCTGGTTCAGGCTACAATGTGGGACAGATTAAGTTACAATCAATTGCTTATAATAAAGTTTTCATTCAGGCATACAAATTCTCTAATATTCCATGTTTAAGTTACAGTCAGGAACCTCAGTGGACACGTGCTCAGTTTTATTAATAGGTACATACAAGCTCACACGTATACTCACACACCTGCCAGCGACATTAAAAATAAAAGCAGGAACGGAATAGAAAGCCACAAAAGAGGAGGAGGGCTGCATAGCGCATCTTGACACCTTGTATTTCAACACTGAACTGGTTTCCTATCTAGTCGGGTTCTCCTCCCACGCTGGAGAAGTTAAACTAATGCTGGAGGAGATAAGGATGTGTGCACTCTCATAGGTGACACTGCAACAACTGCTAATATTTTAAACAAACCCGATGAAATGGTAAGAGCCTACTGAGCTTACAGTATCCCCAACCAAAGACTGATCAACATCACTGATTAGCGGTGACCGATGTTCACCCTACTATGCAGGCTGGGCTCTTTGCTGGGTGCTCTCTCTCAAACCTATGGCTTATTTTTATAGAATCATAGAATGGTTTGGGTTGGAAAGGACATGAGAAATCATCTAGTTCCAACCCCCTGCCATGGGCAGGGACACCTCCCACCAGCCCAGGTTGCTCAAAGCCTCATCCAGCCTGGCCTTGAACCCCTCCAGGGATGGGGCATCCACAGCTTCTCTGGGCAACCTGGGCCAGTGCCTTCCTCACAGGAAAAATTTCTTTCTAATATCTAGTCTAAATCTGCCCTCTTCCAATTTAAATCCATTACCCGTTGTCCTGTCACTGCATGCGCTTTTAAAATGTCCCTCCCCATCTATCCTGTAGCCCCCTTCAGGTACTGAAAGGCCGCTATAAGGTCCCCCCGGATCCTTATGGCACTGCAAACTCTCTGGCTTTTTACCACTCCCTGCCTAAACCTCTAACCTGACCTCGCTGCCCCACCTCTCTGCTCCCCCTCCATGGGCACTCATTCCCAGGAGCATCCATCCTGGTTGTGCACCTCTACAGAGATTTACAGTCACGGCCTTTCTGCAACTCAGATGTGATGCCAAGATTCGTCACCTTAAATTAATTGCTTCTGATCTGCTTGGAGCTCACTATTGCCGAGATTAAAAGGCAGAAAGCGAGCCCTTTCCCATGCAGCACACCACAGGATTCCCATGTGATGCAAAACTGCCGGGAAGGTTTTTTTTCTCCTGATCTCTGTTTACAGGGCAGATGGTTTCTGCTAATAAGAGAAAAAAAAATATATGTACAAAAAAATATGCCTTTCTCAAGACAAGTGCCAAAATATTTTGGACTTTAGGAAATGATAGTCCTGCAATTAAAATTTAATAGTAGTAACAGGCAACATTTCACTGCATTCTTCCAGCTGTAGTAAAACACCTGTTAGGGAAGAGAAGTGAGGCCAGTCTTGTCCCTGGGAAAGATGAAGGTTCTTCCAGCTGTAGTAAAACACCCGTTAAGGAAGAGAAGTGAGGCCAGGCTTGTCCCTGGGAAAGATGAAGTGGACGAGGGAAGCAGGACCTGGAAACACCAACTTTACCCTACCTGCAGCATTTTATTAATACCCCAAACCTTTTCTAACGTTACTTTGCAAATGCTGCAGCTGCTGCTGATCATTACAGTCATGGAAGGTGACAGGCAGTCTCAGATGTCGAAATTAAACCATCGTAGCATTGGCAACTTCTGACAGCTCCTCAGCAGTTTCATACTCACTGGTTTTCTGGAAGTCCCAGCACTTGAGTATGGGAAATCTTGTCTGTCACTTGAAAAAACAACAAAGTGTCTCTCCAGTTCTGATGGCAATGGTGTAAGATTCAAACCAAAAATGCTCCACGTGAACGCTGCAAGCCGAGGAAGGAGAAGGCTAATGGAAAGTAGACAAGAGTCCCAGCTCCCTGAACAGAATCCTGAGCTGCAAGGAAAGGAGCCAGGAACTGGGAATACCCCTGCTAAGTCCTGATCCATCTGTGAAAGAGTTAATGGGAACACCGGCAAATGTTCTGTGCAGAGGCGGGCTTGGGGAAGGACCCGTGCATCACACCACCCATGCCATGGGCTGGACCCTGCCTGCACTCCCCTTCAGGTTTCTCATCGCTTGTTGGGACAACACAACCCCAGAGTTCACCTGGAAGCATCCAGCCACCACCCAGCAAGAAGTAAGGGGATGTCCACCCAAAGAGCGTGAGCAAACACCCTGAGGTGAGGAACCGTGGGGACAGACGTGCAGGTAGAACCACGTCAAAGTGGCTAACGCTGGCACCAGTGAATGTGGTGACCCAGCGCGGCTGCTGGGGACCCCTCCAGAGAGGCACACCTCCTCCTTCTCCTCCTCCTCTCTGCACACACGGTCTTTTGTGTGGGGACCTTCATTCTGTTCCTACACCCTCCACCAGCACCACGGAAAGATGCTGAAGCGCTGGATGTGCCCAGTCTGATGAAACACAGGCTTTTGCCCTGTCCCTGGCTGTGCTGGGAGGGGAATACAGGGGTGTTTTATTTTAAATAAATAAATAATGATGCCTCAAGCGGAGATGGTGAAAAGGGAAATGAGCAGGAACGCAGAAAGGTCACTTGCTGGCATGCGGCAGCCAGCCCAGCTCCCAGCCCCGTGCCTGCCAGTAGCGCTGCCTCTGCAGAGCGCTTCCCTTCGAGGCTGAATAAAAGATTTATATCTCAATGATCTAGTTTCTGCTGAACTTTAACTGAACGCTGGGGTGCCTTACATCTTTCACTGGGGGTTCAGTAGGATTTTTTTTCAGAGGCACTAAGGGAGCAGTGAAGGGAAAGACTCCCCCTCCACCCCTTTCCCTGCCTGTCCCCCGTCCCGCCGCGCGCTCCCGGCTGCTGGCACCCCGCATACCGATGCGGTTATGCACTGTCTGCTGTGGTCCTGCTGCAAGCGGGATCCTGGTGTGCAGTCAGCTCCCTCTTCCCGTCACAGTCGCAGCTTCCTCTGCTTCAACAGACGAACTGACTAAAGCCACTGACGGAAGCTGGGCTAACCGCAAGTGCTGGGTTTCGGGTTAGCTCTTTTCTAGGTAAAGTTGGAAAAGTCCCTCTCGTAAAGCAAATATCATTAAATCTCAGACATGGGGGCGAGATGCTGACCGTCCACGATTGGAAATTTGAAAAAAAGAGGAAGCGGCGCTATGTGATGCAGATGCAATTCATTCTGAGAAGCGCCCGCTCCTCCCTGCTTCTGCCGAAGAGTTGGTTCTAAGAAAGGTTTCTGAGGCAACCTCAGCGCGAGCCGTGCCAGGAGATGCATTAGCTCTGCTCCGCGGGCTGGGAGGTGGCCGCTAACAGCATGGGCCAGGGCTCGTCCTCACCACTGGCTGCCCCAAGGAAGTCACCCCCCCTCTTCTGGGTCTCCATTTATTCAGCTGCCCCTGCACCTAACATTTTTGGGGTGATGAAGGGCTATTTCAATGCTCATCAGAATAAAATCCCTGTAGCCTGCCATCAGCAGGCTGCCCAGCAGCTGTCATTTAGCAGGGGAAGGTGGCAGCAGCAAATTTCAGTTTGGCATGTGTCAATAAAAATCATTCCCATACACCTAATCAACAGCTTTTGAAAATTAATTTCTTTGTTTGTGGTGAGATGAAACTCCTTTTGGTTCTTTCTTGTGCTTCCTGGAAAAAGCCCCACGTCACGTTCTCTCTCTCTTCTGCAGAGGGCTCATCATCACTTCTTCCACACCAGGCTGCACTTCTCCCCTCTCCACAAAAAACAGCACTCAGTGTGTCCCCCTCCACAGTAAGAGTATTTTCAAATCCTCACATCCACCATGTCTTCACACAGGAGGCTGATGGTATAATGCGAATGATTAAAAATCTCCTTTTTCACTGTTGCTATAGATTAAACACCGAAGTGGCTTTTGCACTGGCACACAGCAGGGAGCCTGGAAGACGGACACCATTTCCAAAGGTGGGAGACGACTGTGTCCCCATATGAAATGACCCCCTCAAACGACCCAGTGACAGTTCTGCTGCAGGTGACTCACTTGACCCGAGGGTTGTGTTTACCAGCGGTGAAGTCACCCCACCAGGCATCACCCAGCTCGATGTGACCGAGGCGGACAGCCCCGGTGGGAATCCCTGAGGCCATCTCCTTACTCTGGCAGAAGGGACAGTGCCACCTCTCCGCAGCAACCTACTTCCAGCTGTTTGGATCTACATTTTAAGTGGGACATGTTACACCACGATTGGCTGGGCAGGACAAAATAATTAAACCTGCAAAGGCTGAACAAGCGATGGCTGCAGTCACCCGCCTCCTCTTGCCCAACACATCCTGCGTGGCCCGTGGAGCACCCCGCGGCACGGGGTCACAATCCCCTGCCGGGTTGGCGGGGGCGGTAGCAATGACTCAGGGGACAGCCACCTCGCCCCAGCCCCGGGCCACCTCCTCGGCACACACAGCCCCACGGGGCTTTTTTGTCCTGGCTAGCGTTGCAGACTGAGCGGTTTATTTTCCCCAGCATGTCACCCACAATATTTTCCAGTTGGAAACCTTCTCCCTTCCCTCCCAGCTGTGTGCCAACGGTGTCCCAGCAGCAAGGACACGGCACCCACCCTGCAAGCTGGATGCACCCGTATCCCAACACGTTGTGCAAACACCATCACACGGAATTGGGCTGAAGCCTTTGCTTCTGTTTTCACCCGCCCAGGCCCTTTTCCTGCCACATGCTCAGCCAAAGTGAAACCTTCACTCATCAGTGGGCACACACCAACCTGATATTCCCAGCCTGCCCAGGTGGTTTATCAGGGAAAACCAAGAATTCAGCCACGTAAGGGTAACGCCAGCAAGGGGAGGTTGTGTTCTGCAGCACGCTGCAGGGTACACCGGCTCGCACACCTCCGCAGGGAAGAACACACTAACGCTGCGTTGGCAAGATGAGGTTGACCGGCTGTTTCTCCCCGTGCAGCTTCTGGTTTGCACCTTTACGCCAATTTCAAGGGTGGAACAAGTTGCTTTGCTATCTAAACGCAAAGCCTGGGACCTGTGCCTATGACACAGTGTTTCCAGCAGCCAAGAGCCTTCTGCCAAACACACCTCTGGACTCTTTTATGCCTCTGCTATGATTTATTGTTTAAACCTGTAATTATATTGGCTAACTCTGGTAAGGTATCTCAAGATGGAGCTTGCTGGGAAGATAGCACCAAATTAAGCACTATCAGCTCCAGCTCAGATCCCAGCCTCCTCAGTCCTTCCTCCTCTCCCAGCTCTCACCCAGTATCATTGCGACCAGGAGCCCCGAAACCCCAGTTTCTTCATCTATCACCAAGCAACTGCATACAAGTTATTTTTATCAGCTGCTCTGTTCTGCATCTGCAGTTGGTTTGGTGAGTATTGATATGACAAATCTTTTCTATTTGATTTTGCCCTGAAGTACAAGATTTCCAGGCACAAATTACATATGAACGTAACTAAGTTTCTAATATTTTCTTG
This sequence comes from Pterocles gutturalis, assembly GCF_000699245.1. Lineage (NCBI taxonomy): Eukaryota > Metazoa > Chordata > Aves > Pterocliformes > Pteroclidae > Pterocles > Pterocles gutturalis. Next base: position 25,113 of record NW_010117964.1, read on the forward strand.
GACTATAATTTCAGCTGTATACCTGCCTTTCACCAATTCTGGAATCATTAAGACCCTTTTGAAATTCTTTGGGTTTGAAGCATCATGGTCTGCCACTTGCTATTGCTATAGATGCAGCAGTTCACATCCAGCCATGGCCATCTCCAACCAAATCATATTCGATGGAGAGCCTGGGGACACAGCAATCCTTCAAAGCCATCGTCACGTGAGGCTTGTGCAGGTTGTGAATCACACACTTCTGCTGAGTTCCAGAGCACAGAGACAACCGTGGCTGGGTGTTTAAGTCCTTAGGAGAGGTTTCAAGTCAAACTTGCACTTCTGGAAGAGTGTAGTTTTAAAAGCCTGACGCTGATGAAACCTTGCCTTTGCTTACCAGGAGGCTGCGCCTTGGCAGAAGTTACAGGCTACACTAGACACTCAAAACTGTAGTAAGCAATACTTTCCAATTATGGTATGGCACATAGCTCTAGACAAAAAGAAAAAAAGCCCAACAGTATATTTAAATCCCCGGTTTTGTATGAAGAGGTTAATTAGGGCACAAAAGGAAATCTTGAGCCTTCCTTTCCATTCCAAATTCCTTTAAGGATATCTTCACCATCGCTCCTATTCGTAAATAGTTCATCTTCAAATGACAACACAATCCAGCTGAAGATTCAGGACTCGGTGCTCTTGAGCTGGACACGTGAGCTTGGGCAATCCCTTACACCTTTCTAACTCGCTGCTGTAATAAAGGTCAATGACATGTATCCTGCTTGGTGCAACACTACATTAAAAATCTGTGGAAATTGCAAGAGCTAGTTAGGAAGCTTTGTGCTAAAAACTTCCAAGCATTTAATTTTTAATATGCACATCTGTGAGCATAAAATCCCTGGCAGCCACGCGGCTCTGACCCACCCCGATCAAATGTCGATGTGAAGGTGTATATGCAAATCCCCACATTCGGCTATGCAAGAGCCGTGCATGCAAATATTTGTCCATGCAAGCGACAGCACACTGCAGCTGCGTGCACAACAGCTTATGAATGCCAAGAAAACCAGAGTGTAGATGTGGTTTTCTACGTATCGAGCTTCAGAGCAAGCATTTTTTACATATTATAGATGCCTGCAAACAGCTGCTTGTAGCAGACCTCTGCCTAGACTGAAGCGCCAGCTGTACTGCTGGGGCTGCTGCTAGCAAGGCTGCCACAGTAACTGGAGGCAAATGCAGCAAACTTCAGAAGAAATTCTCAAGACAGGATGAGCAGATAAAACATTTAAATGAACTAAACTGTAGGGAGTTGCACCAAGTTCACATTAGTCATTTGGGTGTGGATGTCAATGTCTGGCCAACACGATAAGTGGATCCCCCACCTCCTACACACACGGTATTATTCAGACATCACCTGATCTTCCCTGGTGACTACAAAGCCACACAGCAGCTGAACCCTACTCCTTTGTTCCTGGGAAACATGGGAGGCACTGGACTACCAGCTCTGCAGCACCATTAGCATCCTTCCCAGATAAACACTTCTCAAGACATTGATCCATCTCACAGCCTCACTATCTTCAGTGCACATCTGCAGTGATTTAGCCAGCTGAACAGAAGCTAGGTCATCAGGAGGGCTTTCTGAACACCAAGAATTAAAGACTGTTTCTATCCCCACTAGATGTTTTCTCACATCCTACAGTACTGCCTGTGCTGTTAAACAGAGATTAAGAGGTGGCTCAAGAACACATTTCGAAGGTGAGCTACCTCATGCCAAACTTCTCTTTGCCACCTTCTGAAATCCATGTGGTTATCAACCTCACCAGCGCTGGTGAGGACTTTGGGACAGCGGATGATTCACTGCAGCAGCTCAGGTGTGTACCCAAGCTCAGCTTCTATATCAAACAGCACCAGCAAGCCCATGTGCCCCCCTTGCATTGCTCTAGCAATTCCCAGCTAAGATTCTGAAGATACCCCAAGTTTCACGTCGTGTATTGCAGCAGGCACACACTCAGCTTACTGATGAAAGTGAATATTGTCCCTGTTTACAGGGGGAAAAGCTGGCCATGAATTCCAGGCCTCCTATATCAAGAGTCTGGACTTGCAGCAACAAGACCACTGCAGCCTGGCTGCCTCCGCGGCAGCACACACCACACTGTGCTCCACAAACATGGGGAGACTGGGCAAAACCATGCACCAACAGACCCATATTTCTATCAGAAAAACATTATGGAACGTATAGCTACAAATCCATACTAAGCCACAGTAGATTAGATTTTATTTTGTTGTTATCACTGGTTTTTAAACATTTGTTTTGATCAGCCTTACAGTCTTCAAAATACTTCTTAAAACTGTTTCCTAGTTTAGCTGTTGCCTTCTGCACACCGCATTTTAACTTGATGAACTTCTCTCTATGAAAAAATATGAAACTCACTAAAGTACTATAGTTAATCATTGATTTTCAAGGTTACAATTTCTTCATATGCTGGGTGAGATTCCTGCAGGCTGCAAGATGAATTCTATAAGCAAGATTCAGCTCTGCCATCTCCAGTACAGTGGATAGCCTCAAAATTGCCTTTCTACACACATTATTTTTAGACAAGAAAACATCAAGATTCAAGATCACTCTTAAAGCTTCTGAATATTCACTAACCAGCATAAGTGAAATTGCCCAAGATTATTTTGATACCACAATGCTTAAAATATCTTTATAGCACTGTACAAGCAGCACTGGATGCAACTCACAAGCTGATGGTGAATATAATTTTAGTGTCCTAAATTATTATTATTTTTTTTTTCATGTTCTCTAGTGTTGTAACAACCCACAAATACTAAATGGCAGAGGCAATTTTTTTATATATATATA
>NW_010117965.1:0-7803 GCF_000699245.1 Pterocles gutturalis
GGGATGCTCCCGGTGCTGCCCCGCCGCTCCCCGGCCCCGGTGCTGTCCCCCGGGCGTGCAGGGGGACGGTATGGGGGGACACGGTGGCATCGTCCCGGGCGGTCCCCGCTGTCTCGCTCCGCCGGGCTCCAGCAAAGACGGTAAAGGGAGAAGACAGGGAATTACCGTGAAACACCGGGGAAAAAACGTCCACTGAGGTTATTTCTGGCCTGCGGTCAGTTATTCAAACACGCCGTGGAAGCCGCTATGAGGTTCTTATCGAGGTGTTCCAGCGGGGATGTTTGTACTGGTGATAGGAATTGGTGAAGATAAAGTCGGGAACAGTAGCTGGGCAGCATGAACTGATCAAGTTAAGTAATTAAAATAGTTAAAAACACTATTAAGCCCAAGCTGCCCACTTACAACAATTGGGGGCGTAAGCAAACGCAGGGTGGTCTCGCATTTGGAGCAGAGGCTGTGAACCAGGGGCTGAGCTGGGATCCCTGGGGCAGCGCTGCTCCTCCTGGCAACCCTGGGAAAGCCATCCAGCACCCCGACCTCCATCCAGCGCCCTAACATCCATCCAGCACCCCGACCTCCGTCCAGCACCCTGACCTCCACACCCACGGCTTTTCCCCTCTGGGGCGGGGTGAGGTGGTGATTCAGAAGTGCCGTGTGGCAGCTGGAAGTGACGGTCAGAGGCTTTTCCAAACTGGGTGTCCCTGGGCTCCACCGTCTTTCCCCTGTGCTTTGGAAATTTTGGTTGGTTGAACGCTGCCACGCAGAGGGACAACGCCTGGCTGCCGCCGCGGTGACCTGCCACCTTCGTGGCCGGGGTGACCCGGTGGCTAACCCCAGCAGGAGAGTGGAGGGACAGCCACGAGGCAGGTGACATCGATGCCAATGCACAGGACCCAGTGGCCAAGGGGGGGAATTGCCCTGTCCAGCAGCAGTTGGACGCTGGATAAGTTGAGATTTATCATCTATTGCTTCCAGCAGGCTGATCGCTGACTTTAAACCGCTGTCCCGGGGGAGACTTTTCCTGCAGTCAGAGACCTGGAAGTCTAATCCAACCCATGCTCATCGCAAGAGTGAGGGGGCAGGTCTCAAGAGCAGATCTTTGGCACTAAGGTTGCTTAAATTTTTAAGATTCTTTCCCCCAAAAGCAGTTAGGAAAACTCCTTCTCTCTGTCTCCCACTTCCTAACTTTTCCCTGAGTCTTTGTGAAATGGGAGTGGTGGGAGAGGAAGGTCCATGCATCAAATTTTCATGAAGCAGTTTCCACTGAGATGTTTTTCCTCTAGAAAAATTAAATACATTTGGCCAGTAAGAGGCCTCCAGTTTCCCAAATGTCTTCAAAAAACTCAAACCATCAGTGACACTTTACAAGACAAAAGAGGCTGCTGATGAAGACACTGTTGGTCAGGACAGATGTATTTTGAAGTGATTCTGACCATCTTAACTGCTGCTGGTAGTTGAAAGAATCCCGTTAATGCAAAGGAGCAGCAGGACAACCGTAGCTCCCATCAGATCGTTATCTATATTGCAGTCACTTGCGGAAGCTGAGGTCACGTCCCTGTTGTTCAGTGCAGATGCACACCCGTGGCTGCAGCCCTTGCTTGGGGAGCTTTATGGAGACTTTATGGTCTAAAGTAAACTGGCCGGGTGGAGGGAAGGGGGGAGCAGGAAGGGGGGGAGCGATCTGCCAGATCATGTGAGCAGGTTGGTCGAGTTGTGTAAAACACCTCCTTGCATGGTTTCAGGTCAATGTGGTTTTCAAACAGCATATGCAAATAAATAGCTCTCAACATCTCCAAGCCATGAGTTATTGCCACGGAGGCAAGGTTTCATCAAGCGGGGGAAGTGGCAGGGGTTATCCTTTCGTGCTCCAACAAAAGACATGCCAGGCAGCCTTCCAACACCTGTCTGCACTGTCAGTACAAGGAGAGATAAAAAGTTATCTCGGCAGGTTGATTTTTCTGTCTTTGTTCATGCTGCTTCTTCTTTTGTCCCCCCTTTTTTCAGATGGCTTTTCCTTCCTCTTCCCCTGTTCTTGCCCTACGTTTTATCCTGCCTCTCTGGCTGCCTTTCCCAAACTTTTCTGCAGGTTTCCGATGGCTCCGTTATCACCCATCACTTCTTGCTCTTCCATGAGCAACACTTGGGGATTTCTCTTTGGGGCTTGAAAAAGCCCTCGCATTTGTGTAGCGTCTCTGGATGTTCAGATAGCGCTTTGTATGGAGATCTCAACGTGCCAGAGCAGGACTGCTCAGGCAGGAGATGTGTTTTAGCATCTCTGGTTTAACTGGGGGAAGATGGAAGCACTGAGAAGAGAAATCTGAAGGTTGCACACAAAGCCACAGGCTGTAGACATGGGGATCACATTTTGGATGATGTCTCCAGGAGAGAAACACAACATGGAAAAGTCAGCACATCCTGGGAAGCAAATGACTCCTGAAACCACTCTGCATCTCCCAGCCTCTGGCCACACCCGAGACAAGGGATTATTATAGCCGTTTCTTTAAGCTCCACAGATAAAAGGAGTTGGACCATGAGCCACGAGCTGGTCTCCAGTCGCCTGACCACGTTCCTTGCCCGGAGCCAATGGTCACGTTGGCTCTGAGCTCTGTGCCCTGATCTTTTGTCAACACAATGTTGTAGCTTTAGGGTTTTTTGTTTGTTTGTTTGTTTTGTTTTGTTTTTCTGGTGGTTGGGTGTTTATTTTATTGTCCAAGTTCCTCACCCCGGTTTTAATCATGCCCTTGCTGAGAACTTCTTTCACATGGAAAATGTCACCAAGACACACCTTTCATTCCGGGCTGATCCACATCTGCCCTTAGATCAGGCTGCAAAGCACGTGAGCACTTTATTGTTGTTTTCCCACCTGGATTTAACAACTATTTCCAGCTCATAGGAGCTGCCGAAATCTAATTTCATCTTTGCATTTGCCGATAGCAAGAACGGAGGAGCGGGACTCACCGCGGGGCCGCGCGTGCTGAACACCGCTTTGTTGCCATCTGCGGCTCGGCGGCGGGAGCTTGTGTGCAGGAGGCTGCCAGGAAACCAGCAGCTTTCCCGGGAAAAAAAGCCTGTGTCCTCTGAGCTGCTCTGCTTGGCTGGTAGCTGGTAGATTGCAAAAATAAAACAACCCTCCTCTAAACCCCAAAGCGACTTTTGACAGCGACAAATCTTCAGCTTGGAGCCGGTTTGCAGCGTGACAAAATCAACTCGAGGAGGGGGAAAAAGATGCACCCCTCTCTCTTGGTGAGTGTGTTGGGTTTTCAAGGGAAGGAGAAATTGTTGTAGAGAAAAACAAAGAGAAAGGAGCGAGAGGACTGTCAAACCAGGTTAAAAATAACTACCTGGGTATTATCTCTGTGCACAGGAGGGTCTGCACAGCTGCCGTGTTCGCTCCCCGTCAGTCAGGCTGTGGTTGTGCTGGAGATTGTTGTAAATTAAAGCCAAAGGCAGGTACGCTGGAAAAAAGGTTTTTGAAGGAGGATGCTCCCGTGGGGCTGGGAATGGCTCACGGGCAGGAGGAGAACGTCCCCAGGCTGTGGTGCTGCAGCAGGGGGACCGGGGGGACTGCAGGCACTGGCTGCCATGCTGGGGATGTTCCCTGGGAGGTGGCCCTGGGCTTGGGCTGCCCTTGGTTCAGGGCTGGTGGCCCTCCAGCGTGGCCAGGAGCTCAGTACCACCCCAGGGGCTTGTCCCCATCCTGCTCGTCCCAGGGTTCTTGCAGGCACTGTGACAAGCAGGCGGGCTGGGGCACGGGAGGTGGCTCTAGCTGATGAACCCTCCGTGCATCTCCCACAGAGCTATTTTTAGTCTTTCTTTACAAAAGATACCTGAAATAGAGATGCCCCAGGGGGGTGGGATGCTCCACCGATGATCCCTGTGCCCACCTTGGCTGTGGCACGGCTCTGGTGCCGGTCAGGAGCTGCAGCTCCCGGTTCTTCTCCCACTTCCAATTCCAGTTATGGAAAACACCCACAAACACCCCCCCGGAGATGGCTTCTGGCCAAGAGCTGTTGCTGGGACAGACTGTTCGTAGTCTTGCTGTCTAACCCAGCTCTCTTACCACCTGAAAATACCTGACTGGTCCAGACTGGTGCCTTGAAGGGGGTTCTGAGCCGGGGTCTAATGGACAGCCTGGACTCCAGAAAGTCCATTTTAATAGTGACCCACAGTGTCTGCAGACAGCCAGACCTGCAGACAGGGGGAAAGGAAGGAGGCAAGTCCAGAGAAATGGAGTTGAATAAATGTTTGCTCTGTGGCATCTATGGAGAAATTCCTCCAGCAGGAAAGCACAAAATAAAGATACCCCCTGCTGCTGCCTCTCCCTCCATCCTGCGACGGTCCTTTGGGGCTCTCAGGTATCCTTAAAAATCAATCTTAACCACCCTGCCCTAAGCTGGAGACCTGTCTGGTTGGTGGGAGTTGGGTCCCTGGGAAATCACAAGATGCTTCGAAGCAAAGCTGTGACCACCCAGCGCCCAGGGCTGCGTTGGGAGGAGGAGACCCGAGGGATGTCAGACAGGGCTGCCCAAACACAGGGCTGCTGCCCTGCAAACAGCCACTCAGGAAGACTCATTAGGGCTAATTATAGTCCGTCTGGGTGGCGGTTGGAGGTTGATGAAATAGGAAGTGTTCTCTAGCTGCTTGGCTGCTTGGGTCGGTGAAGCAGGTCTGGGTGATGGGCAGAAGGGATGCACCTGCAGCGCCAGGCTCTGGTAAGCAGCCAGGCATGGCAGGGCAGGAGAGCACAGGCTGGGCGGCCAGCAGGACAATTAATTCAGTGAGGTGGCTGCAGAGAAGCCCTGGTGATTCCCCCGGCGATGGTTTGGAGGTGGCTGTCCCCTCTGATGGAGGTTTCTGGGGGTTCGGCCAGGACCGGCACAGGGCTGTGGGGAGATGCTCGCTCGGTCCGCGTGGCTGGTGACATGGGCATGGTGGCACCGATGACACCAGTGGCTGTGACTTCCATAGGTTTAGATGTGCTTTACTCGGACTCTGGGTATCTCCAGCACAGATTGTCTCTACCTCCCTCATCAGGGAAGCCATCAGATTTAATTTGTTACCGCTGGGAAAGCTCAGCTTCTCGGATGGCTGCTGTTACCTCCAAAAACTGTTCTTTGATTTGTCATTACTCCTCAGTTCTTCAAGGAGAGTTTTATTTTTTCCCTTTGCACTAGTCGAGGTTTCTCCTCTGCTGTTATTGTTTTGCGCTGAGCAGAGCACTGACTCATCGGCAGCCTCTGTGATAACTGTAATTAGGAGAAAATGCGTTTACAAAGCTCTTTCCTATGATGCAAGCACATCATTGTCCTTGCAGAGAAACAATTCTTGCCGTGCTTTTGGGTGGGTGTGGGCAGCTAGCGATTACATTTGACACTCAGACTATTTGAGTGGATTTTCCTGGCTGGATATGCTACCTATGGAGCAAGCAGTAGTCTGAAGCCACCTTTATACTCCCCACCTTGTTTAGAGCATACATCTCTACCACTGCATTGAAACATATAGGAAAATATAAATGTATAGAATGGAGTAGCAATCAAAGAGAGCATCGAGACTGTGTCATATACCCAGAAACTTATTTAATGCTTCTGAAAAAGAATAAAAGTCAAGAGAAAAATATTCACTGGAGTTTTGTCAAAACATCAGCTGGGGAGGAGGCTCGTTGGGAGTGTCTCTGCTGGGCAATCCCTTCCCACTGCTGCCTCTGAGTTGTGCTTTGAATGGTGTCTTGCTTTTGCAGAGCCACGTGGCACTTTGTTCCCAGCTCCCGGGCAGGTCAGACGTGTTTCCCCGATATCCCAGTGCTGCTGGCCTCCCGCCCTGCACCCCCAAACCTCCTTGTGTGCCCACAGAGCAGGGGATGGGGGCTCGGGTGACTGCCTGCCTCATCGGGGCGAGAAAAAAGGCTGGGAGCTTACAGCATCCTGCCTGCCCCGAAGCCAGAGCTGCTCCTCAGCCTGCTCATTGCTTTTTAGGGTTCAATCCATCAGCACCAAACCGTGCTCCCCCCGCCTGCACCTTCCTCGGACACCGGCGTTGCTGCCCGTGGGTTTTGCTTTTCCTGGTTGCAAACACCTGCTGGAGGGAACAGACCTTGGCAGGACTATAAAGAGAAGTGGGGTAGAGCCTAGCTGAGCTGCACAGGTCTTTCAGTCTCTGTCTTGTGCCTTGCACAGCCATACAGGGCTTAGGGCCAAGGAGGAACCATCCAGCTAATATCCCATTAAAATGCTGCTGCACTCATTGGAATAACTACCGGGGGAAGAGGCAGAGCTCAGCCCCCTCCAGAGGGTGAGAGAGCTCATAAAGGTCTCCCTTCGCTGCAGGGGGAAAAGCACAATTTAGAAAACCCTTTTGGCAGGGAAATAACAGGAAATACCTACGCACATCGCAGGCTTTTGCTTTTTACTTGGTCACCTCAATTGTTGCAGGTTCAATAACTCCAATTAATCAGCTGTGCTGCTGGAGATAACAGGAGAGATTACAGCCCCGGATGGGCACCAGCCCCTTTCCGCGGGTGCAGAGGCACTGGTGAGGCAGGAGCGGGTCGGTCACTAACACCTGCAAGCATCTGATCTTGAGAAAACCCTCTGAGGGCTCTCCAGAACTATTTCCATCGCTGGTTACTCCCCACCTGCCCTCTTCCTCCGCTGGGGGATTTATACCCAAAACTCCTGCCCGTGTTGTGCCGCTGGGGTTGGTCTGACCCGGACCCACGGCGTCCGGGAGCCTTTGGTTTCGCTGTGCTTTGCCAGGGCGAGCTGAAGTCGCTGGAGCCGCTGCTCCTGGAGCTGACTGGGGCAGGCAATTAAAACAAAAAAATCACCTTTGGTTTTGCAGCAAATTAAGATATGATTGGTGCGTATCTTCCTCTTGGCGTAAGATCAGGAGGGACTCAGGGAGCGTTTCCCAGCCAGTTCAAATGACTGAGACAGGTCAACCCTTGGTGACTTATTCCTCCAGCACAGATCCGTGAGGTTTTCTCGTTCCTGCGTTATGTGTGCACAGCAACGATGGTTCCAACCTTCCAACCACCAGCTGTAACGCTTCCAGTTCCTCCTGCCAGAGGCTGGCACCGAGCTGCTTATCAGCCTCTTCGAGGAGCAGCAATAAATCAATAAACTCACCTCCAGCGGCACTTTGCATTGTTCCTTCGCCTCCCTCCGTGACGGGCCATTTGACACGTTTATAGATGGCTTTGTGCTGTGTGGGGTTAACCTACGTTTATCATCATTTCAGTACAGAGAAAGAAACACTCATTTCAATGGGAAAAGTGACCCAGGTTGTTTCCCGCGCGGAAGGTGGGGATGTTTAGCAGGGTGGAAAGCACGGAGGTTATTGCCCCGGTACAGCGAATTCCCCAGAGAGTCTGTTTGCTCAGTGCTTTGTGCTCCAGCCTCTGGCCATAAAAATATCCAAATACAAAGAATACAAACAGTGGGTGTTCTTACTGAGCTTTTAACTCCGTAATTCACGGGCAAAGGGAGAACCAGATTGATGTTAGTGGGGCTGTGGGAAGGCAGGAGTTCACCTACCCCTGGGACCTGAAGCTTGCAGCAAACTGTGGGTCTCTGCCCCAGACGCATGTTGCTGGCTCGGAGGAGAAAACTGGCTGCCCGTTTATTTCCATCTTCTGCTGGAGCACTTTTCTTGGGGCTGAGTACTCATGTACTAAAAATAGATATTTTATTAACTTCTTATTACTAATATTATCTTAAACTTCTTATCAGGCCAGCCTGGATTACCTTGCTCCTCTCTCTGGGCTCTCCATCCCCACCATGCCCTGCTGGCACTGAAGCATTGCTC
>NW_010117965.1:7908-54858 GCF_000699245.1 Pterocles gutturalis
TCTCATGCAAATGCATCCAACCTCATGCACTGACCTTTCCTTTGTTATCCCTATCTTCTAAAGAACAGTTTCTAAAGATTTTGTTTGGGGAAAAAACCAAACAAACCGAGTTTCTTCCCTGCCTTTTCCTTACTCCGCAGCCAACCTGTCCCAGCAGCCTGTTCCACCTTGCAGCCTGCGGACAGACACTATTGTTTTGCTGCTGAGGTCAAATAACGTTTGGGATGAAAGTTAGCATCATTCAGGAATGTCACCAGATGCCCTCTCCTCTGTGCCACAGGGGGGTTGCCCTGACCTTTATTTTATCAAGACAGACTCGTTGGGGCTTTCACACAAACCAGTCTGCCCCGTAAGCCGTCCCTGCGCGTGGACCTACCAGGCAAACCCTTCCAGCTGCCCTTTCCTCACCTTCCTCTCCACCCCTTGCAGGCCCGAGTCCCGCGTCTGGACGGTGATGCTGCTGCTGGGGACGTGCCTGCTGTACTGCGCCCGTGTCACCGTCCCCATCTGCGCCGTCGCCCTGAGCACCCACTTCTCCTGGGACAAGAAGCAGTCGGGCATCGTGCTCAGCAGCTTCTTCTGGGGCTACTGCCTGACACAGATTCTCGGGGGACACATCAGCGACCAGTACAGGATATTATTCTTCTCCTGTTTTCCTCTGCTCGGGCTTTTTAATTGATGGTTTTTGACCAGTCTCAATAGTGGCTGGGGAATTTTTTCCCTCTGCAATAGTGGCTGGGAAATTTTCGCCCTGGGGCAGTGATGGAGCGGGAGGGGGAAGGTGGGGAGAAGCTTTCCGGGCACGGCAGGTTGCTCTGCAAGCAGCTGAGGTCTCTCCACCAGCCGCACTCAGGGTCCAGAGCTCAGATCAGAAAGGACACGGGTAGTTTTGTCTGTCCGACTAGATTCCTGGATCTCAAATCTGTGCTGTGCTTGCAGGGCAGCATGCACCCAGGGCTTGGCACAGGTGAAAATCCCCCAGCGAGCACAGGGAGTGTCCGCACGATGGTCACAGCTCCTGCAGAGCAGCGCCGGGAGAGAGCTGCAGCTACATTAATGGATGCTGAGACCAACATAGGTTTTTTTTTCACCTGGAAACAGTGAAGAGCACTTTTATACCAACATAATTTTTCTGATGGAGGGTATTTTTAGCACTGGTTCAGTAACTGGAGTGAAAAAAGCGAGCCCACAAGCTTCCATGTTAAGCTGATGAAAGAAATCGTGGGTGTGAGGCAGACTTTATTGTAGAGAAGTGAGAAAAGCTGATGCTCTTTGCATAGTCATAGCTGCAGCTCCCCAGGAGTGTTATTTGTCCATTAACAAATAGCTCAACCCCAGTGGTGCTGGACACCAGCTTGGAACAGTTTATAGCTGCAATCACTAACCACAAGAAGAAAATGCTTCCTTTTTGCAAGGAACACAGTTTTTTTCCTGTTTAATCTGGATTATTTATCTTCTTTTTCAGTTCAGCACCTCCAATTTTTCCACCCTCTATTCTCATGCAACCCTTCCCCATGCAAGCCCCCATCACAGTTTCCATCACATTTGGGACAACCAAACTTTTATCAATTAAAACCCAAGTTCCCCAGCTAGCTGTAAAGAAAGATCAGGGTAATTACCTGCTCCAGTTCCTTTCCCCAGCCACTCTACTCTTTGTGAGGAGGGCTTTCCTATGAAATCTGTAGTGAGGAACACATGCCTGGAAGGAGCACATTATCTGTGCAGGGCACTGTGCTATTTAGTTATGTTCCTTAGTGATTTGCAAGCAAATGTCTGCAAAAACCCCAAATGTCACCAGGCACAGCTGATGCGAAAGAGCAGACGGAAGAGAAAACACTGTCACTGGTTAAGAAAAGCAGAACGGTGACAGTGGCTTGGGCTTCCCCCATGTCAGAGGCTCCAGCACATCAGTGCAGTGTCTGTGGGACTGGTGTGTGCTGGAGCTGGGTGGGTGGCACTGGTGGCCGGTGTCCTGGCGGGAGCAATGCCGGTGGCAAGGGGAGGAGGGAAGGGAGGAGGTCGGAGCTGCTGATCCTACTCCCCAAAGGGCTAAAGGCATTTGTAAGAGGAGAAGAACAGGTTTGACCCACAGGTTGCTCTTAAAAACAGGCTGAACTGGGAAGAACCCTTGAGTCGTGGCTGGGGGGCTTTGCCCTTTTGCCCTCCGCTGGGTTTGGATAAGGTGTTTTGTGTCTTGCAGAACAGGAGGTGAGAAAGTCCTCCTCCTCTCGGCGTCAGCCTGGGGCTTCCTCACCGTCCTCACCCCGCTGCTCACCCACCTCACATCAGCCCATCTCGTTTTTATGGCCTCCTCCCGGTTCCTCATGGGGCTGCTGCAAGGTGAGAGCCCGTCCTGGGCACGGGGCCGCGGCTGCCGGGGGCTTCCCTGCGCGGGGGGCTCGGTGCAGTGAATTCAGGTGCAAGTCAGGAGGTTTGCAGCGCATGCGCCCTTCTCCTGTGTGTTGAAGCAATTCTCTGGCTCAAAACTGCCTCTGCGTCCAGAATGTCCATGGGAAAAAAAGTGACATTTCTCGAGAAAGTTGCTGACAAATCATTCCCCCGTAGACATCTCGCTGCCAGACGAGGGCTGCTGGCTTCTGAAATCATCAACGCTCCTGTTCCATTTTCTGCATTTTAAAACTCCTTCAAAGCATTTGGGGAAAATTGGTCCTGGACAAAAGTTTGGGATAATTTGGGATGATTTTCCTTCCCTCGTGCTGAGCTGCAGCACTGGGGGACCATTGGGACAAGTTCCTTGGCACTGATGGATTCACAGGAGCAGCAGCAAGGACGGAACAGGAGTAGAGAGGAGTCACAAACCAACCTTTTGTGCTGATGGATTCACTTGTTTTATTTTCTATCCCTGTTTTGAATTCACCGAAGGTTTTGTTGCTTTGTCTCGGTGTTTAGCTCCTGCGGGATCTTTTAAATTTGCTTTTGATTTGCCCACGAGGGCACAGGAGCCTGACCCTCCCGTTGCCCGCAGGGGTGTATTTCCCGTCCCTGGCCAGCCTCCTGTCCCAGAGGGTCCGGGAGAGCGAGCGAGCCTTCACCTACAGCACCGTGGGGACCGGCTCGCAGTTCGGGTAAGTTCAAAAGGCTTCCAGCAGCGAGTGACAGTTGCTGGACGTTGTACCTGATGAAATGCCGTGAAATAGTTGGAGGCAAAATTCACAGCCCAAAGTACAAGTGGATTCCTGGGTCCTGGAGGATACGGCTGCAGCTGAGGAAGCCTCAGGCAGTTGCTGTTGTGCTTGTCAAGGATTTATGGGATTTTTTTGTCTTTCTTTCTTTTTAAGCCAGACTTTGAAGAGTGTTTGCAACATTTAATTACTCTGGGAAACAGCCTGGTCCAGGAGGAAAAGCGAGGGTCACCCCGAGACTGGTCATCTGTCCTCTCTGATAGCTGGGGACAATGTAACTTCCAGAATTGGAAGAATTTCCTTTCTAAATGGAGGGCTTGCTCAGAAGCCAAACAGAAATATTACTGTGTTTAATCACTTAGTTTTCCAGTGTACTAATTTATTTTGCTCATTTATCCGAGATACTTTCTGCACACCAGCAGCCTCAAGTTCTCCTCCCCAAAGACCACGTTTAAGCCTGGGGCAGGCAAGTGCGGGGTCCCTTCATGGTTCCTCCTGCCCGGCTGAGGATCTGGCCGAGATGCCAGGCAGGGAACAGGACAGTTGTGGAGTCCTGGGGTGACCGGGCAGGTGGGCAGTGTCTGCCCACGCAGCGACCGACAGCTGGTTTAGGTGCATTTAGTGATCCCAGCGCCCACCCCACGCAGCATCTCCCATGGATGCCTGCAGCCCGGACGCTCCGAGCCAGACCTGTATATCCCAGCCTGGCTTCCCTTGCAGGACGCTGGTGATCGGCGGCGCAGGGTCTCTCCTCCTGGACTGGTACGGCTGGGAGAGTGTTTTCTACTTCTCCGGTTTGCTCACTTTGCTCTGGGTTTATTGCACCTGCAAGTACCTCCTGGGTGAGACAGGTGAGTCCAGCCCCCGCACCCCTTGGGCTCCTGAGGCTGCGGGACCCCGGTGACACCTCTGTGAGATTTTCTGCAAATCCCCTGCGTTTCCAAGCTCATTCCTGGTTTTACACAAAGCCCTTTTGTTCAGATGTCTTCTGTAATATACGCCATGTCTCACCCACGATGCTAAACCCAGAAACAAGGTTTTGAGCTCTGGCATTGCTGATTTCCTATTTCAAGCCCCGCACTGGATTATATTGCTGTCGAGAGCCTGATCTGACTCCTCGGTACTCTTAAGCACCAGTGAAAGCACCAAGCAGAGCATCAGCTGCAAAGTGGATTAAGCTAAAGCAGGGCAAGATACTTATTCCAAACTAAGAGCATCTACACACAGAGCTTTAAAAACCAGTTAATCTGGAATATCTCTTCCCAAATAACTGTCTGGGAGTAATTCCACACATGGGCAAACCATTACACCTGGCTACAGCACTATTGGTGTGAGTGGTACGTGGGAGCTCAGCCCATCCGGAGCCTGGTGTGTGCCCGGTGCTGCACAAAATCCAAACCTAGTCCTTGCCCAGAGTGATTTCTGTTTAATTACAACAAGAGATATAACAGATGGGTGAAGGTGGCTGGATGGGGAAGTGTGTGGATGCAGTGGAAAAATTTTGGTCAACATAACAAGGTGTTTTCATGAACATCCAATGCTGGTATTGCCAAAAAAAGAGTTAGAAAGAGATTAAAGGTAGTTGTACAGGGGTCTCCCAGGGCTCCCTCCAGCTTGCTATGTTTTCTTCCCTGCAGAACTCATCATCCCCATAGATTATCTAATGAGAGGCCTCTCGATATCCAAGCAGAGCAAAGTGCCTTGGAAGCAGCTGTTTAAGAAGGCGCCGATATGGTAGGGAGCTGCGGTGGGCTGGAGCGGTGCGCAGGAGGCAGGGCTGGGACAGCACCCACCATCCCGGGGGATTTTCTCCTGTCTGGGCTTATTTCTTTTGCCTAGATGTATTTTTTCCACTTATTTATATATTTGGGAAATATGACCAGATCTTCTAATCCCGTCTGTATAAATAAAGAACTAAAAAGGTAAGCTTGACAACTTTTAATGGGCATTTTTCCCTTGGGATGCTGCATTCAGTGTTGAAGCTCATCCAGGCATGTTCCCTAGTGATGCTTAAAGATGGGGAAGAGGGTGATGGGGCTGCAGGGCAGCAAGCCCATTCCTGTCTTGAATAACCACCAAGCATCTATCTGCCACTAACAAATCCCTAGAAAAGCCCAAACAACGCCTCTTGGAACAGGACAGCTCTTGCAGCACTTGAAGGGACTGGTGGGAAATGCACTGGGGGAATTGCCGCCGCGGTTAACCTCGCCTGAACCCAGGGGCTGGGAGGGCAGAGGAGGAACCAGCGGTGCTGGGAGTGGCAAGCCAAAAGGAGCAGTTATCTGTGAAAAAAATCTCAGGAAGCAATTGCAGCACTGTGAGGGATTTATTTATAGAGCAGGAACCAAAATCTTGGGTTTCTTGAGTGCCCGTTTCCCACCCAGTGCGACCTGTCACTCCTGATTATTTCATCCCCGCTGTGTATTTCCAGGGCTGTCATCATCGCTCAGCTTTCCACTGCCAGCACGTTTTTCACTCTCCTCTCCTGGCTGCCAACTTTCTTTAAGGAAACTTTCCCGGAGTCAAAGGTAAGCTGGCTCTGAGACACAGGCATTGCTGGTGTCCCTGTAGATGAGTCGTGCTGGGTCGCTGCCGAAACGGGGTGGTTGGGGAGGGAGGTGATGGCAGAGGGACGTGGGGACAGCAGGCTGGGAGGCAGGAGGTGGTGGGACATTATGACATTATGCAGATGACCTCCAACCCATTCACTCCTGGGTTTTCATGGGGATTTTAACTCTACCGACATTGTACAGCTCAGAGCTGCCTGTCAAAATGATAATTATACTCAATAACAAATGCTTCAAAAATACACAAATGATGTTCCCGTTTTTCAGAAACCTAGGCAATATTCACCTGGGCTGAGAGCAGGTATTTTGGTCTTTTTGTTCTCAGAGACTCAGACAATCTTTTCCACAATGGCTCTGTTAGTTTTTTTCATAATTTCCAGAGCTGCCTACAGATGCCTTTTCATATGACACGTGTAAGGCGCTTTATGGCATACTTGATATTTACATTAAAATCATGTATTAAACCAGCAAACATATTGTTGTGACAAGATCTGTGCACCTCGAGTAATACGCTTGTGCAGCAGCAGTTCACCATCTGGTACGCATTATAGCACGGCGCCCTTATGTAAGATGCTCTATATAGCGTCCCTGCATCCGATAATCACTTTATACTTTTTAATAAAATGGGGCTTGAGGATGCTTGATCTGAAAGGATGGACGATAATCCTCAATGTGGGAAACCTGTCACCTGCTGGCCAAACTCCTTTCTGCAGGTGAGCTGCCTGCGTGCAGCCCATGGGGGTGATGGAGGGTTTGGGCTCAGGCTGCTCAGGGCGATGGGCCGTAGGGATGAGACAGGGATGAGACAAGGGTGGCTTTTGTGTGTTGGGATTGACTTGCTGAATAACCCCAGCTGGTGCTAAGAGACACCAGGGATATCACCCCTCAAACCTATGGGGTAACATTTTCAAAAGTGGCCAAGAAACAAAGTTTCCAAGGCACTGAAAGACGCAGACAGACCCTGCTATGATTTCCAGGAGCAACTGGAAACAGAATTATTCAAACCCAAGATTGTTCAGCCCTTCCAAGCATCCTGAAGCCAAGGACAGGCAGGATGCCTCCAAGGGGTGATGGGCTCCGAGGGAAGGGGGAGATGCAGGGGACGATGGATGGATGGGTTGGTTCAACCAGCCGAGGTGAAGCCCAGCCCAGCCCGCACTGATTTCAGCTCCTCGTGGGATCTGGGCACCAAAATACCTCTGAGCAGCTGTAATCCAGGTGACCAGTAATCATCCGTGATTACAGCTGTAGCAAACTCGCTTAATTGAAAATAGACCAAAGTGTGCTGCTACCCATAATGTTCCCTAATCCCGGCATTAGAAAATCCAGCTACATTCCCTCAGCCTCGTAATCCAGATGACCAGTAATATCTGTGATTACAGCTGTAGCAAACTCGCTTAATTGAAAATAGACCAAAGTGTGCTGCTACCCATAATGTTCCCTAATCCCGGCATTAGAAAATCCAGCTACATTCCCTCAGCCTCGCAGTAACGCTGCTGGTGAGGTTGAAGGTCACGTCGGGAATTTTGCCGACAGCTTTCCGGGTGACCCACAGGGCAAAGCCTGCTGTTTGCTTCCCAGGGCTCCACGGCTCTCTGCCACATCACCTTGCTGAACAGTAAACTTTGCCGCGTTTAATCCCTCTTTCCCAGAGCAGACAGAGCTTTCTGCCTCTCCCTGGGAGGCAGGGTCACTGGGGCAGAAGGAAACAGAAACAACCTACAAATTCTCCTGCCACCTTACAGACTTTGCAGGGTGTAGCTGGGAGCTTGCTGTGCAGAGAGGGCAGGGATCCTGCAAGAAGTCCTGATCACATCATTTTTTTTTCCTTTCTGTAGATATCACAGACTAGCAAATAAAATATTTGAAAACAAACTCAGCTCTGACAGCAACCCTCTCTTGATGTCTGCTCCCTTTCAGGGCTGGGTGTTTAACGTGGTCCCCTGGCTGGTTGCAATCCCAACAAGCCTGTTCAGTGGATTTCTGTCTGATCACTTAATCAACCAGGGTAAGAGCTCTTTTGGCTTTTCCTTAGCTCGTATTTTATGTGATGTGGACAGAGGACCTGGGTGGGAGGAGGTGGGCTTGTTGGTAGCGAGAAGACTCAGCAAATAGACAGCATGAGGGTCTGATACAAAAGCAGGATAAATGCTCCAGGGTCCAAATCCCACCCATGTGTTTGAGGGTCCCTTTGATCTCAGCCACAATATGTGCCTGGAGATGAAATCTGCCCGTCTGAGATCCACTCGCCCTGTGGTCTCCTGGCTGGAGAACAAGGAGCCCTGCTGAGCTGTGCCTGACCACAACTCTCCCTTTCTCTTCCAGGGTACAGAACCATCACCATCCGTAAGTTCATGCAGGTGAGAGAGCTGAAGCCACCGCAGTGACACTAGAGCTGCCGGCTGACCCCTGCTTGCGTGGGAGCTCAGAGCTCTGCTGGAGCTGGGCTGGTGGTCCTGGGTGGAAGAGGAACGGTGTTGTAGCTTTGTGGATAGACTGGTGGGCAGTGCGTACGGGAAATCATAGAATCACAGAATGGTTTGGGTTGGAAGGGACCTTGAAGATCATTGAGTCCCACCCCCTGCCATGGGCAGGGACACCTCCCACCAGCCCAGGTTGCTCAAAGCCTCATCCAGCCTGGCCTTGAACCCCTCCAGGGATGGGGCACCCACAGCTTCTCTGGGCAACCGGGGCCACTGCCTCACCCCCCGCACAGGAAAACATTTCTTCCTCACATCTCATCTCCATCTCCCCTCTTTCAGAGGGTATGAAATCCAGAGGAGAACCCTGACGGAGGAACAGCATGGACCAACAGTAACGCTGAGCACAGGGATTTGCGAGTGCTCTGAAGGGGTTTTCATTCACGGGGAAAGGCAGTCACACGCTGTCACTCCAAATGACCCTGTAGATAGTAGGAAACAGCAATGTAAGGGAGCACAAATAGAAACGCACAGCGTGTCCTCTCTGCTCCGCAGCATCACATCCCTCTGTGGGCAGGACAGTGGGGAAAAACCACCTGAAAGCACCTGGTGCATACGAGCTCTTGCCATTGTGAAAGGGAACAGTCTGTCCATGAAAGGAGTTGCTTTCTCCCTTACAGAAAATGTGCTGTGGTGTTTGATTTTCCCTTTCTTCCAGGTCATTGGCTCCGGCGTCTCAAGCATTTTTGCTTTGTGCCTGGGTCAGACATCCAGTTTTTGCAAAGCGATAGTGTTCGCCTCTGCCTCTGTTGGGCTGCAGACCTTTAACCACAGGTAACGAGGGCGATAACGACAGAGCTGTGACCCTCAGCCCTTATCCCACGCTCAGCACCCAGGGCTCTCGGCGGAGGCTGCCTCTGTCGCGACTGTCAGAGCGAGAGCTGAGCATCGTGTGTTGGTCCCCGCGAGGCTGGGGGGTTTCACGCCTGTGGGGCGGAGATGATCCCCCCAGCCTCTGGCATGGGGCAAGGCTTGGTGTGCTGGAGGGCACGCTGGACCAGGCGGGTGTCAGGGAGGTGGAGCAGGTGGGGAATTGCTTTTTGGCCCCTCTGAATGCTTTGAGTTGAATCCTTTTCCTCCTGGTACCTCCCTGTGCTGCTTCACTCTCTGCCTCTTTCCTCCTTTCTCCTGATAAAGAATAGAGCATACCTTCTTTTTTTTTTTTTTTTTTTTTTTTTTGCCAAACTAAACCCTATGTAACTGCTGAGGAGGCAGTCATGCTCCATTCAAACAACCCTTTTCCCCTCTCTGTTTCTCACTAGTGGCATTTCAGTCAACGTGCAGGATCTGGCCCCCTCGTGTGCTGGCTTGCTGTTCGGTAAGGATTCCCGCGGGCTGATTGTGCCGGAGAGGGGGGACACAGTCAGCAGCACTGCGGTGTGAGCAGGTGTAGCTCTCTGCAACATCTACATGTTGATGTTTTTGCATCATCTCTAGATGTTTGCAGCATCATGTGGGGCAGGGAACCACAGGAACGCGCCTTTCCACCCGCCACGTGCTTCCCTGCGCCACGGGATGGGGACAGGGACAGCGGCGGGTGTCGCAGCCGTCAGCAGGGCATTTAGCTGGGCACGCACACCGGGCTCGGGAGGGAGCCTGGGTGAAGCTGCTCGTCTCTGCAGGTTTCTAACGCACAATTATTTTCTTTGCAGGTGTTGGGAACACAGGCGGAGCCCTCCTAGGTAAGGCACCTTCCTGCAGCTCCTCCTTCCCCGGGGAGTCCTCTCCTCGCAGGTGGGCAGGATCCGGCCCCGGAGCCTTTGCATTTCTTTCTCCTCTCTCCCATCCCAGGTGTCATTTGCGTGTACTTGGCTGGCTACCTGATCGAAACCACCGGCTCCTGGAATTCTGTTTTCAACCTGGTGGCTGCCGTTAACAGCGTCGGGCTCTGCGCGTTCCTCGTGTTCGGAGAGGCCCAGAGGCTGGACACAGACTCAGCGTACATGGACCTCTAGAGATCCACCCAGCAGCAGCTGAAGGGCAGGAAGGTGTCACATCTGTGTGTCATTGTCGCACCAGTGCCAAAGAACTTTTCTTTTGTTTTTAGGTGTTTAACAGGAAAAAAAAAATCCTAAGACCAAGTACATCATGGGCCAGATGAAAGCCATGGGAGAAAAGAAATTGAGAGTTCATTTTTTTGCTCAGGGCATAGCTGATGGCCTGCAGAGCCGTCCAGCTCAACATCTCCAGGGAGGATATGATCCGTGCGACCAGTTTGCCCCAGTCTGTGCCTAGGGGACAAATACCCATGGGGCCAAAGCACCGTACCCGGCTTGTCTCCAAAGGGAGCTGCGGAGGGGAGATGCTTTGCTGTGCCGGGAGCGGGTCCCTCCGTGCAGTGCCGTCCCGTGGGTGCAGGGAGGATGGCCAGCTCTCGGGCTGTCCTCTGAACTGCACGAAATGAATCCAAATGAATGTACCTCTGACCTTACCCTTCCCTCGCGTGCCTTCGTTCTGCAGGTACAAGCCAGGTGTACAGGAGACGGGCTGGGAGATGAAGCCAAGGCTTCCCTTCAGGAAGGGAATCCCCCGGGAGCCGCTTTGCCCCCTGCAGTGAATGTATGGGGAGAACGGGGCAGGTTCCGTGCCACGGATCTGTACTCCCAAACGCTTTCTGCTTGGTTAGATTTGTCCTCCACGTGCTCTCAAAGGGGCATGGGAGACTTTCCAAAGAGCCTACAATGGGCAGGTTTTGTTTCTGCTTTCGGTGTAAAGCAAATTTCTGCCCTGGGGATCTGTAGGACTGGGTGTGCATCCCTGCAGCTCCCCGTGTCAGAGGGAGATGCTTGGCTGTACACGCCTCTGAGCCTGAATGTCTTAAGTTATTTATATATATTTTTAAATTTAATTACCAAATTCTATATTTTATGTACCTGAGGCCTGATTTTGCATGCTTATTTTGAGTGGTTCTCCCACCAAAACCCACAGGATTTCCAGAAGGGGAGGATTTACCAGCCTACAGTTTCTGGTTTTGTAGGATGTATTTTAAGTTTGATGTTTCATATTAAAGCAATTCCTTGCTTTTCCTCCCACCCCTTGCTTGCAGCCTGAAAGGATCTCTGATTTCTCCAGTGCTTACCCAAAAACTTCAGCTGAGGCTTGGGACCAGATTTCCCAAGAGACCTCACCATGCAGGAAAGCTATAGGTTCCGATTCATTGTCCTTAAAAAAAATAAATTATCCCCCTCTTTATCCTTTTGCCTTGGCCAAATTTCTTCTTGGAAGATATTCTGGAGCCATGTTAAGTTTCTGTAAAGCTGGGTTTATACTGAAAATACTGACAGCCTTTTAATGGCAGAGACCTAATGGGTGCCACTGACTAAGCTGAGCTCCTTACGGGGGATAGGAAGAGAGGAAGATGCAACTGCCTGATGTCTTCGCAAGAGAATATAGGGTCAGTGTGGCCTGACTGCCAAAGAGACCTGAGGCTGTGGAGACATCTCTGCCAGCCTTTTCCCTCATCTAGTCCGAGCAGATTGTTTGCATGGCTTTTTCTATAGCCACACAGAAAAAAAAAGTGGGGTTTGTTTGGTTTTTTTTTTAACATCTTCCCTGGCTGTTCAGCATTGCAGGTCAGGAGCACAAGGAGTGAATTCTCGTTCTCTTTGCTGGGTGCAGGAAGAGCTGATCAGTTCAAATCACTCACATTCGAACCAGACAGCTTGGCCACCCCTTGGCTCTGCAAGCTGGGAAATCTGGAACGGAGATCTTCAAATGAAAGTCAATGTTGCTGGCTGTGCCCTCTCTGTAATCTCAGCTAACACGGGGGTGGGTTGTCTGGATTATCTATCTGTAAACTGGCTAATAACTTAAATATTTGGAGTATATTTGAGGCTTAGGTTTCATTATATTCACATCTCTTTGGCGAAGTATTGAAACCATTTTACGGAGCTATTATTTGCTTAAGCAACCTTGGCAAAACTTGCTGTTTGAGAGTTTTTGTTACAGAAGGTCCTGAAAAAATAAAGGCAGCGAATAATTTGCACACCGTGATTTTCCTTTGAATGCAGAGGTGCTAAACTGCATGATCAGCAAGGAACAGACAGGGCTCAAGCACATTTAGTGTGATTAACTCCTTAGGGCTGGCGAGAGAGGACGGGGAGGCTGTGCTGGGAGAGTATCTGGGCTGGCAGATTTTCACAGCATCCTCACATACACGTCGGACCTTGGAGTACTGCCAGCTATATCTTCTCACTTGTTTTGGAAAAATGACTGAAAAGCGGTGTTCAGCAGAGCTGTGGTCACTGCAGCATCAGGAGATGTGGTTCAGTATCAGTCGGTGGAGTGAAAACTGAAACAAGTCTTGGGTTAGGTGGGTGGGGTATAACCCCGCAGACACATCACCTTCCACCTCGAGATGGTGGTTAAAAAAAATATATATTGCCAGGTTTTTTGTATCCTTGCTGATAGGTTCGGTAGATGCCAACAGAGGGAGCTGTTAGATTTGGGATGTGGCAGCGAAAAAAGGGGGAGCCTGGCCCTGGCACAGCTGGCACAGCTGGCACAGCTGGCACGGGTGGTTTGGCTGGCAGCGCTGGCGCGGTTGGTACAGGTGGCACAGCTGGAACATCTGGGCAGTGAGCAGAGCCCGGCCCCACCGAGGAGCAGCCCTGGCTGGTGGCCCCAGAGCCTGTGTCGGGGTGTCCCGGGACTGGCTGTCCCAGTGTTGGCTTTTCCCATTCCTGTGCCCCTTTGGCAGTTGTGCCTTTACTATGGGGAGGGAAAACAGAAGTTTGGGAGCACATTTTAAAAGCAGAAATAGCCACTAAAGGAATTTTAAAACCTCAGCTGTAGGGTCACATATCAAGAAAATATCTTTGAGGATTGTGGAGTCCACTAATTTTCTCCTCAAAGTGCTTAGAAAACCAAACATGAAACTTTGTGGTATGAAAACGATGCTGAAGATAATGTAGCACAAAGTGAGTTATCCTCACCTTTCCCAGTCCTTTTGCACTTGCTAAAGGTACAGACAACCTCTGACACACACACTCGAGCTATTTTGATCTGAAAAGCTCCAAGAAGCCACAGACCCACCTTAAACCCTGCCCAGTTCTTCTTCAGGGTATCCTGCGACTGTCTAGAGCCTGAGAGACAAGAACAAGCTCAGCCACACTCCTAAAATTGTCCTGGTCCCAGGGCTACCCCCCTGCCAGGCTGGATCCCGGCTTTCCAGCCTGCCCTGAGCAAACAGGGGTGGGTCTGGTGGGACAGGGATGGGGAATGTGGGGCTGGGCTTAAAGGCTGGTCAGTTCCAGGTACGTTGTATGGCTGCTGCGGGCTGGAATGGATGGGTCGGTTTGCACTGAAATTGTTTGGGGCATATTCAATAGCTGGCTCTGGAGCATTGGGAGGATGCTGGTTTATTGCAGTTTGCATAACACTAAATCAATAAACACACTGAAGCAGATGGAAAGCAAAACGCAGGAGAAAAATAGCACTGGAAGACAAAAGAAATAGCAAAGAGCGCTTCTCACTTGTACTTTCGCCTCGAAAACACAAGCAGATGCTCTTACAGTAGAGACCTGATCTAACACCCACCTGGCAGCTCCCTGGGGCTGGGACGTGCCCCAAAGCCATCGCTGCTCTGCAAAGGGCACCCAGCGCCGGAACAAGCAAAATACCGCCCTTTATTGCAGCCGTGACCTACTGCACGGCGCTTAATGAGGAATTTTCCATTTCAAACTTTAATGCAATAATTAAGATGTCCATTAAGGTCTTTACAGTTTGACTGCTTGTAATTAAAAATGGGAGGGACGGGGTGGGGCGGGGGGGACACAATGGCAGGGAGCTGCAGTGCAGGGCATCAAGCTCCTGCTGGCACCTGCTCTTCCCTATTTTGTTTTTTTCTTCAAAATAATTTTCCTGGGTTTGTTTGTAACTGTCCTCGGGGCAGGTGTCCTAAAAAACACCTGAAAAACAGTCTTAGCTCCCACAGGTACAGCTTGGTTTGAAGAAAAGAGCTTTTCCCTTCTACCAAAACACCTCCAAAATACTGGGGCTCTTGGGCTGCAGTTTTTGGGGTGTCTCTGAGCAGGGACATCCTCGGGGCTCTGGAGGCATTGTCTGGGACCAGGCTGCCCCATCCGATGGCAGTGCTGGGGACACGGCAGGAGCCAGGACAGCTGAGCTCCAGCAGCAAAGTTATGGGAATAACCCAAAAGCTCAGCGGGACCATCAGTCGCCGGAGTGGTAACTGGGGTTTTATGCTCCAGTTGGTTTCCAGGCTGGAATAGCTCACTGTTTACACAGCTCCTGGTGCAGGATTAAGGGTGGGGTGGATTTAAATCCAATAATGAAAAGAGAAGAAACCCCCATAATAAACCCACATCTTCCAAAGTGGCTCAGCTCCTGGGAGTCAAAGTCCCACTATCCAGTAACAGGATTTGGCCTCCTACAGCAACACTGAAATACCTGGAAAATTTTCTTCCCAAATCACCAGATGTTTTTGCAAAGGATTAACAAAAATTAACGATTTAACTGAGGAAGTAGCTGCCAGAAAATCTTCAGCTGGTCCGTTGAATCCCATCCCAAACTTACTGGTGACTTGCTCTTGTTCTGCCAACACAACGTTGGGCGCGATCTCCTGGCACTTTGACATTAATTATTCTCTAATAAATTGTTTTTAATTTCGTCTCCAAAGGAAAAAAAAAAATCCCACTTCCATGGGATGCAACAGAAAGGTACACGCGTAGCAATTATTGGTTGGATTTTACCCAAAGCATTAGCAACCTGCTCGCGCGTGTCCTGCCTTCTCATCAAAGGCAAACCCTTTGCGATTGACGGGGGATTTTCCTGTGCAACCATTTAGGCTTGTTGAATCTGTTGAATTCCTTTCAGACTGGTTTTTTCCCCCCTTTCCTACCACGTCTCATCCAAACCCACTCATTTCCAGTCTCTCCCGTGTACCTGTATGAGTTATGAGTGAGGTGAAGGCTTTGCTGAGACTCAGCCCTTCAGATACCCTGACCTGGTGCAAACCTTGCCTGCTCACAGGTACCTTTCTATGCTTTTGCTCTTATTTTGCCCTAAATAAGAAAAGCGATGGCTCGTGCCTGTAAAACCAGAGTCACAAATCTCCCAGCTGCAGTTGCCTTCATGGGGTTTTGCTCCTGCAGCCAGCCTGCTCCTCGGTGCGTGCAGCTCTGTGCTGTCTCCACCAGCATCCTCCATCCTGTGGTCCAGCCCTCTCCCAGCCCCTCTCCCTGAGCCCACTGAGCCCATCTGGAGGAGCAGACGAGGTCCCCATGCATCCCCAGCTCAGGGGAGGATGTGCATTTTCTTCAGCATCCCAGCCCCTTGTTATTTACTGGTTATTTAGCAAAACAAATTCCCTAAACAAATATCTTATCAGCAAGAGCATAATCAGATATCAGATAGGAGGTCTGCAGATGAGTAGTTTGTTGTGATCCATTTTATTTCATTTGATTTCAGCCCATCTGGGGCAGGAGAGAGCTTTGAAAAGGGCTGGAGGCTGCAATTCCCACTGCGGGAGCCACCTGGGCCAGCAAGAGCTCAGCGTAAAGCCTCCGTCCTCGCAATTTCATTTTACAGGAACCGCTAAGTAGGACACGCGCTGCAACAAAGTGGGTGACCTGAGAGATGTCTGCACAGCCCTGGGACAGGAGACAGGCTGTTCTGCACCTGGACAAAAAGGTTCTGACCCAGGCACCATGACAAACCTTCTCAAAGGGGTACCTGTTTTCTGGGGATTTTGTGCCTGGAGTAATCTGGGAGTATAAAATTCAGAATTAACATATTTCTTAGTTAAATGATGCATTTTTGGGGATTAAAAACTATGGGGAAATTTTCATTCACCTCCAAATTAGATTTTTTTTCCTGTCTCATGTGTGATGAGCTCAGTGAAAAGCTTTAACCTTTATGTTGCCAAACTCTGGATGCAGCTCTTTGTCCTTTGAGCTCTATCAAATACCAAGTGATCTCTCTCAGCACCCTCAGATCATTGCAATATTTTCAGCAATGCGCTGTTTAATTTTGATTCGAGTTACAAAATTAACCGATAAAATCACGGAAATCCAGAAATAGAGACGGAGCCTCGAGATGGACAAACTCTTCCTGGCAGGTTTTGGAAATCTTCCATCATAGCTTGGGGCTGAAAAATGGGAATTGTTTGGGAGAGCTAAGAGACAAACGTGCCTGGAACCAGCTGTATTAAAGAGTTTAGGATAGAAACCGTGCCTGAAAGCATCATTAAGATGTATTACCCAGAGGTTTAAAGGATACGGATAAAGCTGTTCAGGATGGACACCGAACCAGATTCACTGCTGGTTCTAAACCAGATGTGCTCATACACACGTGGTTTCTACACAGAGTTTGCCCTGGTAGTCAGCCCGGCCGAGCCCTGCCGGTGCGGCTGTCTCTGGTTAAACACATGCGGAGCCGCCACGTGAAAATCCGGCTTGTGACTGTAACACCGAGGTGATGCGGTTTGGGGTGCTCCTGGTGGTTTTGCTATTCAGATCTGACGTCTCAGAGAAGCCATCTGCCTCCAGGAGTGTCCCAGACCCCTGGAAGCCAAGGAGGGTTTTGCCTGAGCATCTGCCCTTTTCTGGCAGGTTTAATGCAAAGCCAAAAACCACAGCATGAGTAAGAAATGGCATGTTTTGGCATTGCTCAGGGCTTCCCTGTTTGTAGGTGAATCTTCACCACTGGACTGGTAGGAACATGTCACCACTCTCAGTAAAGTCACTGTTTTCTCTCTTCTCCTTAAATGCAGTGCCAATTTTTATCCCCTTCTGACGGTGTCTGTTCATCCTCTCCCTCCTCCTCTTCCTCCTTGGAGATTTCTGGATTAAAGAATAGAGCACTGAATTGATTTCCTGAATGTGCATTAGAGAGGATTATTCCAGGAGATTCACCCGTGTTGAGTGGATTAATATTTCCAGGGAAGGGCATCTCCCATCTCAGCCAATACTTCTCTCAACATAGCCCAACCCATTTTTTTCTTTTGCAGCCAAGGAGGAGCATCTGTAAGGGCAAGAGGCAGACAGCAGAAGTTCACAGCACTGGTGCTGGAGCTTCAGAACCTTTTGCAACACCAGCATTTCCCATATAAATACATGAAGTGATTTGTGTGAGTTCTGCCTCTTCTTTACCCTGCTAATAATAAAGAATAAAACCAGGCGCACGTCAGGCAGACACAGAGGTCACTCCCAGCACCAGGGAATTTGGGTACAAATCCCCGTGTAACATCACTTGCCACCGCCAGCACCCTCGGAGAGGGGGGCACAGCATCCAAACGACATTGGGACCTGTCCAATTAATCAATTTGGCCCCCACACCCTGCACAAACATAGCAGATCAAGGGCTTATTACATTATAAGAGCAACCCGTGCAGCCTTTGTAGCAATGCATGCCCGGAATTGTGCTTCAGAGGTTAACAACTAGAGTTTAAGCTCCATCCCCCTGCTCTGTCTTGCATGTTGTGTATAATTGAGTAGAAGAGGCCAAACCTCTTCCCAGGAGAGACGGAGGCGAATCAGCCCCAAACCCTAATTGAGACCTCGGAGACCAGCCTTTAGACGTCAACCAGCCGGACAAGAAATGATTGCTCCGCAGTCACGCCTGGGCAGATCAGCCGGGCTCCCCAAGCACTCGGCTTCAGCAGGGCTCGGTCGGGTAATGGCTGGGAGGAAAAAGAAGAAAAGAATACAAAAAGATCAGATTTTAGCAGGGGGGCAGAAGAAAGCATTCAGAAGGACTATCTATCCATCCCTGGATATTTTCTTCTAGGAATTGACCGCTTCATCTGCTTGCACTCTTGAGTGATTCGAGGTCTGCAAGCAACTCTGCTGGAAGGCAGATCAGTGTTAGAGAGCGAGCTGGGGACTAACGCCCGCGGGACGGCAGGTAAAAGTGTCCTGCTCCATCACCAGCACATCTGGCAGCCGGTTCAGGGGAGGGAAGGGGCTTTGCTTCTGTACTGACCTCCAGCCTGAGGAGGGCACTGGCTCTGTAAGGACACGATCCCGTGTGCCACAGCTCTGTTTGGAACACCCAACTGCAGAAACATGATGTAATGCAAAGAATAAACACATCATTTATTTATTAGTCCCATCACATGATGTGCTGTGAGCTAATCCCTCAGCAATGCATTACAACAGGCAACGTAACGAGCATTGTCTTGCTTGGCTTCAGAGAGAAACCTCCAGTTGAGACATGGATTGAAACATCTCCTTGCAGTCCCTCTTGCTTTCCTCCATTTTTCCACAGGAATCCCAGGAATCTCCGTCTCCTCTCCCTGTCCCCACAGCAGGTCCCCACACCAGGTCACCATCTTTTTTTGCTTTCTGCAACAAATTGTAGGAGACTTCTCCGTACCTCTGTGTACCTAAACAACAGTTGGACAACAGCTTCCTTTTCTCCCCATTTCTAGTTTTCTGTAAATAATGTTTTCTCTCTGAAAGATTCCTTCTCCCTCCCCAAGGTCTGCCTGAAAAAAAAAAAAGCTCTTAAAATAAAACATTTGGGGTCCAATATGGATGCACTCCACAGGAATGGATCTTGGTTTTGTTTTCCGAGTGTTCCAAATGGAAAACTTCAACCAGATGGCACCTGAAGGAACGCATCACAGCTTTGTGTTTTTTAGGATGGATATAACTTCTCATCAGCTGCAAAATAGCTTCTTTCAGCCTGTTCCCTGCACTAGCCCTTAACAGCAACCTCTTCAGCCACAGCTCAGTAATTAAAACTTGCGCCTGGGAAGTGATTCCTTTAACCATGGAAATGAAACACGTTGCTCCTGAGCTCCCAAACACTGCACGGGGCTGGGAAGCCACCCGAGGACCTGTCCTCACCGTGGTGTCACTGTAGGAAAGGGAGAGAAAACAGGAGAGTGATGCACTGCGAGTGCATGTGCTCGCATGGCAGCCTGGGCTCATCGTAAATCTTCCTCCTGGGCAGCAGCCCCGCTTGCTTGATAAATGATGCTCCAGCCTGCGGTGTCAAAAGAGAAAAAAAAAAAATTTTTTTTCCTACTTCTTTCTAGTTATTTTTGACAAGTTGGAAGAGAACAGGGGGAGAGGGAAAGGCTGACGCATGTTTGATATACACTTTTGACGGAGCTTTTACTTTATTATGTTTAATTGAAAAGTGTTAACGTCGTCCGACATGAATATTCAGCTGATGCCTTTTGGTGCTGTTCCAGGAGTTACGATCGCCTGTGATTCCACTACAGCTTCTCAGCACGGAGCCCTGTCAAAGCCAGAGTGACAGTGGGGAAGCTATTAATTGAAATAGCTTCATTAATTAGTAATTAACAGCAGGGTAATGACTATGTCACACGTCGTATTTCAACGAATGCCCTTCATGTGTTATGGGGCCTTTAATTAAAGAATATGCATTTTAATTAAAGGCAAGTTTGGCCCTTTGGCCTCTGGAATACAAAAGATGTTTCTAACTTTCAAGACGGGAAGGAGGAAAGGTTAGCGTGGGGAAAAACAGGCGAAGTGCAAGTCGTTTCAAAGTTCAATCCCTGCTGCTGTGCCCAGCGAGTGGTTCCCGGCTCCCGGGTGGGTGAGGAGCAGCCGCGGGTCTTGCAGGATCCGTGCGTAAAGCCAGGTCCAAGCAAACCTCATCTTTGCACCGGGGGTTTCGTTGGAAGCTGCCCCACGCCGTGCTTGACACAGCAGCCACGTGGGGTCTGAACGAGGGAAAATGAAGTTTTGGGGGTTTTGGAGCAGCTGGAGCACAGCTCCCGTCCGTCACAGTAGCACAGGGGTTGGAGAGGATCACTTCAATGAGCCCAATGGGGTAAATTACAGCAGGTTTCCACCTTTGCATATGCTGCTGGTTAGGATTTATGCCCTGGGAACCCAGCATTGGTTTCTGTGGGCTGTAAGTACAGCTCTTTCTGTGCAGTGATCCTACCCATATGCTTGGAAAGACAATTTGGAGGTTTGAAATGTATGGACTGTACAGTGAGCATCAAAGTTCAGGAAAACAGATCCAAGGTGCCCAAGAGCTGCTTACAGTCTCAAGGAAAAAAACCAACAAACTAAAACCCCAGAAAACAATAAAACCTCAACCCAACCAGAAACAACCACCGAAAGAGTTTCTTTACATTTTGATCAAAAAAAGCATTTACGTCTTAAAAACAAAAAAAAACTTCAAACTGGCCCCTTTCAAAAACAAACTCTACTCCCCTGACATCCCAGTCTGAAAGACTGAAGAGCAGCTTCCCAAATGTGATGAGGATTAGATGGCTGAGACATTGCATTTCAAAGAGAAAATGGCACATCAAAGGCGCTCCAGCCTGACACTGAAGTACCACCCAGGAGGGCTCCTGCCTGGAGGACTGGACACAGCAGGGACGGTGGCTGCTGCCAGGAGCCCTTGGAGAGAAGGTGGGAAGGGCAGGAGGCAGCTTCACGTCTTCCTGAAGGCAGCTGGGGTCCGGATCAGCCAAGGCAGGTTTTAGGAAGCACATCTGCCTCTCCCAGCTAATGATGCTGGTTGGAAACTGTAATCGTGCCTTAACCAACCCCAGAAATTAACTTAATATCAAACTAAGAGCATCTTCTGCCTTCCCCACCTGCCCATTTCCAGAAGGTCTTGGGTGACCCTTTCCCTTGCCATTATATCACCAGTGTGACCCAGGGACAGCCGACCCTGCCAGGAGCACGGGCTGGTCCCTCGGTCCATCACGTGGGGAGGACGCTGCTTCCCTCCAGCAGACCAGACATGGTCTCGATTTATGGGCTACAGAAGAAATTGTGCTAAAACTCAGTAGTTTCACCAGGTGAGGATAATTTATATTACTGTTTATACTAAAACAGTACTTGTCGAACTAGAGCACTGAACTCCTCCAGATCTCTTTAGCCTCATTGGAGAGACCTGTGAGTCCCTGACACCCAACTGAGCCCACCCTGGGGACTGGCATTGGCCAAACCCTTCCAGACCCCCCAATGCCCTCATGGATGTGACAGCTAGAAACTGGGATGCACACGTGTGCACAAAACCGAGGCTCAGTGGCTGTGGTGCGAATGGAGGAGATGCAGAGGAAATAGGGTTTGGAGCAAAGTGGACTGGGGTGGTGAGATGCCATCTGCCAAATGCCTTCTGCTGCTCTACGGAGAAGAATGGAGAAAACAAGCGGATGGAGAAATTCAGAGTTAAACTTTGGAGGAGAAGTTGGGGGAGGGAAAATGTATGAATCACTCAGGGTATCTGAGTACGGTAATTAATGTTAATAACATTAAATAATTTAAATGGACAAGCAATATTTTATATTCTGTTTCTTTGGCATTTTTACTGGTGTCACACTGGGTTTGTCCTTGAGTCCCGGACCAGTAAGATCCCATTCGCCATGAATAACACACTGGGTTTGTCCTTGCGTCCTGGACCAGTAAGATCCCATTCGCCATGAATAAAACCACGTGTGACTTTGGGGTAAGGGGTTGTTTTAAAGATTTTTTTTTTCTATTTCCCAAAATAAAAATTCCAGATATGAAATTCCTAGCCAGGTGGGAATATAATTTGTACAGACACAAAGGATTTATTTAGTTAGCAACAGCAGGTATTTTGTGCAATTGTGGGAAGATGGAGCATGTTTCTGATCACCACTAAGGCTTATGTGTGCACATTTTACTGTTACACTTGCTCAGACACTAAGAACAGCACATTTTAAGCATATTTCCACCTTGAGGCCCTACATCTGTTCAAGACTCCCTGGGTTTGGTTTCACAACCCGTGATAAAGTTGCAACCAAGCTGGAGGGGAAAGTGCCATCACAATGTGTGTCAAAGCCAGCCCTTGGTTTTACCACGATGGCTTATACGATTGTTAAAATGCTGGTGGTGTGCTCAGCTGGGTACAACACATGGAGATCAGGTTTGCCTCCTGAATAAGGCTGCTTGAAAAATCATATACGAATTTTGAAAAGGAAAATGGCTCCCTAGGTAAACAAATTTTGATGGCACATAAACAGCAAAAGATGTTACGGCTTTTGTTAAAATAAGAATCAAATCCTCTTCTTTCCCAGTTAACTGATCTGTGATATTGGCTGGATTCACCTCAGCAGAAAAAAACCCTAAATGAGTACACATTTTCTTCAACAATTCTAACAATAAATTCTGATTTAGGGTCAGTCTTGATAGACTAAAGTTAAATACACTGAGCCTGGCTTATCCCAGCATTATCCCTTTTCCTGCTGTAGGGCAGAGAGATGCTTGGGGCGTTCTTATGCACAAGTTGGAAAATTCATCAAAATACCATCAAATCCCTGCTCAGATGCAATGCAGACTGGGGAAAGGAGCATGGCTGGTCTCCATGGGACATCTCAGCCACAGTTTTCCTTTTCATTTGCAGACAGACCGAGAAAGTCCAACCTGGCCGTGAGCCACCCTGCGCAGAGCAGCCTTTGGCCCCGACTCGTGGCGAGGGCGATTCAGGTCTGATGATGCTCATGAGGTTTCTCCCACTGGGAGAAGAGTCTACCATTGGCCTGCCCATTAGGTGCAACTTGTTAAGCTAATTGCTATCACTGCAGGAAGGCCACTGCTACCTGCCTGGTCTGTGGCCAGTGCTGGAGTCAAGATTTGAAGCTTTAGCTCCAAGCTTTAGCTCCACCTGGGAAGAGCATCGTGGCAGAAGACAGACAGACCTATCCCATTTACAGGTTTAAGTGAAATCCAAACATCCCCGCGACATGCGCTGGAAACCCATGTAGACGCCTGACCTTGCTCTGCTTTCCCTCTGCTGTGCAGCTTCAGGTGGAGAGCCAACCTGTCTCTTTTTCCCCTCTGCTTTTTTTTTTTTTTAATACCTTGTTTGTTATGTACCAGAAGTCGCCTCGTCACCTTCAAATCAAACACCTTCTTCCTTTCTGCTCCCAGAAATTAAAATGTGGCAAGGTCTTTGCTTTTTTTTTAAACTTTTTTTTTGTTGTTTTTGAACAGCAAGATTAAAAGTTGTTTGAAGAAGAATGTTTTCCTAAGTTTTAGCTGACATTCAATTTTAATGACTTTTAAACAAAGTAACTATTAACTGTGCATCGTTTTATAGTTTCCTGATGTCTGACAGGTGTTTTTGCCCATGTGGGAAACAGATGCTAATAACATTTTCCCTAATAGCTCATAAATAATAAGCATTTAGCATTTTCCTTTGTATACTGCTCTGTCAATAGCCAATTTACTTTTCAGAAGCCACAACGTTTTCCTGTCAATCAGTTTTAGCCTTGGGCACTTTTTGGTGATTAGAAACCCCTTAGAGAGCGAGAACTCCAAATTAGTTTTAAATAAAAAATAGGAATATTCATGCTGTTGAACATCTAAAGGTAAAAAAAAAAAAAAAAGATCTGGGTACATAAATATCACTGGTGGGGTATTAATACTTCATAGAAATAGAGTGACCAACTGCTCTCGGGAGAAATGCAGCAAAGACAAGCACACGACACAAAGAAAGTAATGTATGCTGGAGAAAAACAACTTTTTAATTTAAAAAGGCAGTAATTTAGGGGTTTGCTAAAAAGCTTTAACTCTAGGAAAGCTGTGTCACCATCTCGTTTGGAAAATAAGCAGCAAATCTAGCACAGCTCCTGATGCCTACCATGGTGTCTCATTCTTTCGATACGCCTTGGGTCTAGTCCTGACATTTTGTCTCCTTCCAGAAGAGAAAAGGAGGAAAAACAGAAATTTTCTTTCATTCCAAGGGGAGAGCAGAGGCAGAGTTAGGAAGCCTGCAGTGGGATCCATCAAACCCAGAAGATGCCTGGAGGACCACGGGGACCACGGGGTGCAGGGACTGGCTCTCCAGCAGTTGGCTTCTGCTGGTCCACCCCTGCAGAAACCCTCCCTTTTCTACAGTCACAAAAAGTGTCACATAAGGGTCCAGGTATCTCCTGGCAGACCTTTTAGGCTTCACTCTAATATCTATGCACCTCCCAGTTAAAAACAATTTTAATAAACTCAATTTAAATAATTTTTTCCCTTCAATGCTCACAATAAACGGCACTTGGAAAGCGAGAAGAACCTTGGGCTGCAGGGTTCAAACCTGTTTCTGGTGGCGGTGATTTCACACCAGCTTTGCACCATCTGACTTCATCACATCAGCGTTTTGGGGGCTGTTGGACCTTCAGCAGAGCAGCTGGTTCTGATCACCGCTGGAGACAGGACACCAACATGGACGGAGCTTGGCTCCGGCACAGTTTGGTCTTTTCTGCACAAATGAGCCGAAATTCATTGATTTCACTGTTCATTAGCCTTACATCACCGCATTGCATTGTAATATGTAGCTCTTCCGCCAAATTTATTTTCTCGTTCATTTTGCAGGAGGAAGGGAGGGATGCAGCCTTCGCCAGCCAGTACTAAACCCGGCATTTTTCTGAAGAGAAAGTGGCCTCATTTATTCTAACATATTGACCTGAAACCACAGCACGCTGACATATCCGCAGCCACACTGAATACCATTAAACCCCAAGGGGTCTTAGTTAATCAAATGTAAACATGAATAATGCAGTGACATAAAACACAGGTATCGCGCAGAGACAAGACAAAGGGTCAGACAGTGGGTTGGTTTTTCCGGTTGATTTTTTTCTCCCTGGATGGAGGAAAATGAAACTTTTTCCCTTGAATGAAGAGATACTTCAACCCCTACTGTCAACCATGACAGGAGTGACATGACCCACATTACTTTCTTCCTTCATTTTGTAGCAGGAGCCATGTCACATCAACTCCTTGTGAAGCGACAGCAATGAAATGGTTAATAGCACTGCTAAATGACTGTCCCTGGATTTAGCATCAGCACTGAGGTGAGGACACAGGGATTTCTCTAGTCAATTCAGGCTGCCTGGTTGCCCATGCAGAAGGCAAACATGCCTAATGTTGCTATTCACATGTGGTGACTCACTAATAATAGGGATGTTAATTGAGAGCAGAACACCTCTAGCGGGTGAGTAACAACTAGCGGATGCTCCGGCTTTTACAAACCATACCATGGCACATCCGTGCATGGCAGGCTGGAAATCATCTTTGCATATCCAATTTTAATGCTAAGAGATGGGTGTTCTGGAAACAACAGGGCTCCTGGCACCAGGCTGGGCACTACGTTGGCACCCACTGCCCCAAGAGTCCCAGCGAACAACCTGGGCATCATTTACTGGAGGATGTTGGGCTTTGTACAGTACCTTCTGTCCAGTTCCCAACTCGATGGTCTCCTTGAAGAGTACTTGCCAGGAACAGTTGGACCAAAGAAAGCTGGATGCCTGGTGTCGCTGGGATCGTAGCTCCTTTTCATGGTCTGGGTGCTGATGGAGCACCACACCCTGCGGGAAGTTTTGAGACTCGCTCTCCAGATGGTGTTGGGTGGGAACGGTCACTGCTGAGTAACTCAAAGAGGTCTGAAAGAAACCTGAAAGGCTCATGGCACTTTTCAGTCTGTTATTTTTCATTCATTTACTCCTTGGTAATCTTCTCCCACCCATCCCAAACCCCCTTACGGCTGCTGTCAGGCTCCCACATGGGAACAGTTCAAGTCAGCCTCCTTGGAGAACCTCAACAGCCTGAAAACGTACATCCCTACGAGGCTTTCTCTTGCATGTCAAAGTGACGGAGAGGAATCAGAATAATCCCAATGTGCTATTTCAGTGTATTTAACCCAGATTCTTTACGCCCCTGCACTAGTCAGGAATAATGCCTGGTTTTGGTCCTCTCCCTTTTTTTTTCTGGCTTGCTACACACCAAATGGTAAACTGGCCCCAACAGCTACCTCGTTAGTTTTTCTTCTCTGAGCAGTTGGGTTGAAACATATGCCATTAGACCTGATGTCCCCAGTTGAAACTCCTGTCACATCACTAAATATTTTAGCAAATAAAAAAATTTTTTAAACACGCGGCCAGATGTCCACATTGACATAGTGCTTAAGGCGTTTGGCTGATAAAAAGCCAGGGCCCTTGGTAAGTGGGGATTTAAAAACATGTCCTGAGGCAAGTGTGTGATATTAAAAACATCCTGGGCTCTTTTGTATGGAGATTTGCATACGCTGAGGTTTTAAAGAGAGTGTCCATCTGTCACTGAACATTCTCCCAATACAACAAAGCATCGATAAATATTTTGAACCACAGTCACTTTTCAGCAGGCACCAGCAAGGAAGCAGACTGGTTTCAGCTGGGATATCCATCGCTTTGTGCAATAAAAGGAGCTGCAGATTCACTTGGAAGTGGTGTTTAATATTTATGAGGATGACAGCCCTGTACAATTACAGAACTACAACCTGGCCCTTGAGTGATTCCGTAGAAAGTATCAGACAGTAAGAAAAAAAAAAAATCTAAAGCTTTTGTTCTGGAAAGTCTGTTTGCTGGATGTAGCAATGTACCACGATGGCACTTCAGCAATGGTGGGTTCTGCTTGCACTGCACATGGCAGCAGGCCGGCTCCAGCATCTGCTGGTGGAGCAATGGAAAGGCTCCCGCCAGCTTTAACGAGCTCTGGACCAGCCTGGATGCACCTGAACTGTCACTGCAGTGGATGAAATTCATTGTTCTTAGTGTCCGTGTTGGGAAGAAAGGGTCAAAAACCCAACCGCCTGCAGTCTTGTTCAGACCCACGGCATGAGTGGTGGGTTTGGCTGCTTGGATTTGAGACAATATCCAGTTTGGAGGCTCAGTCTGGGATGTGAGAAAGCATACAGTGGCAGCAAGGATGGGGACTTGGGTGTTCTCACTATAATGGAAGGCCCAACAGCGTGGGAGGCATTTTACAGAAAGAAAAAGCAAGCAAGCCAGCAGGCACCGCTTGGTGCCTTGAGGAGCTGGCGGTTTCATCTCAGACAGGACAAAGTGAATAATCACATCTCCAAATTCCATGTTTTTATTTACTTTTGCCTTTCTGGGTTGACATTTTTCAAGGAGGTGTCATACTCCTCTTATTCTCCAACGATCTATAAGATCTAAAGTGTCCAACTGAAACAACGCAAAGTCACAGCACAAAATACGCTTGCAGCAACTATTTTGGTTAATTAGACAATTACAGCTTAATCACATGTGCATCTGAACAGGTTGATTATCTCAGTAGATTTCCAGCCTGTCCTTCTCATATTCTTTCCTTCCTTTAATCTGAATTTAGTCTTGAACTCTTCCTACCTGCCCACTGATCTTTCCAAAGAGCCACCCATAACCCAGATGGTTATTGACCATGGGTTTCTCCATTTCTCTTGCAAAGCTGGTTTACAGCATTTATGGTGGGATTGCTTGGGAGAACAGGAGGATGTGACAGAGGAAAAATGGCTCATGACCATATGAATTTCAGACAGAAGACAGGGGATGACGTCGATAAGAATATCAGCCAAAGACATTCCAGTCCTAAGGCCAGAGTCTGGAGAAAGTGAACGCTCACCTGTAGCCATGTACGGAACCAGTTGGCTGGGCTTTATTCCACTGCCAGAGCTGGCTTGGGTGCACTGGGCCTCTACACCGGCTCAGACTCTTGCCAAATGGGTATGCCACAGAAATCCAGTGCCAAATCCTTTTCTTTTTATATAGCCAATTAAAGTCAACTGGACTACTGGGGTGAGCTGGGCACACCAGCACGAGGGTAAAGAAAAAACAGTGCTGAACGTCTTCAACAAGCAGAGCTGAGCTACTCTTTTTATTTTTTTCAGCCACAGTGATTCAAACTATGGGATGAGGCACTAGTCTGGGAGGAGAAACATTTCAGAGTGAAAAAAGTCAGCCGTCACTAAATCCATACCCCGTCTCCTTAAAGCTTGCCTACTGCCAGCTCACTAATTTATGTAAACTGGTTGCCAGAGCTGAATTAAAACCTACAATTAGCAATCCAGGAGGGCATGGCTGTAATTCAGACAGATGTGCCACTTAAAAATATTTACACAAAGCTTGCAGGATAACCAGCACTCCCCGAGGGAACCACCAAGCAAGCCTGCAGCATGCCAGCACAGCCCGGCCACGGGACAATGCCAAGTGGAGGTGGCTTTGGGGTGACAGCCACCAACCCAGCTCAGCTGCCCCAGTCTGCAGGGCTCAGCCATGGCTCGGGCTTGCAAACTGCTACAACACCAGCTGCAGAACATTGGGATTTAAAAGTATCAAGACCTAAAGCGGTTACCGAGAGCCTTAATGTTTTCTGGCCTTTTTCTCAGAGGAGATGGGAGAAGATGCTCTGGAACCAGCGTGAGGGTTTGAAGCTGCCCAGAAAAGCTCAAAACCATCCTAAAAGACCAGGAAAGCCTTGCTGCTTGCTGCACCTTGATCTTATTGGCAAGTGCCCCCAATGCACGTGAAGATCAGGACTTTCTGATCCTAAAATCCATGAGGATGTACGTGATGTGGAGAGTATCTCAGCTCAGTGGTTGGAGCAGGAGGAACAGGATCTGTTTTTTTTGGTGGCCCTGGAAAGGGCTGGAAGCTGCTTCTCAATTCACATTTTGCTTGTAAGGACCAATTCAATCTGCCAATTTCTTGTTAGAAAAGACTTTAGAGATTAATTTGCACTTTTAAAAACTTGGGACTGTTGACCAGACTAGAAAGCTTTCACTACGACCTGGCTGTGAGCCCGGCTTCCACCTTTGCTTTGCCCAGCTTGTGCCAGCAATGTGCTTGTGTTAGAAAGCGTGAAGAAGCTTAGGGAAAAAGTTTTAATTTGCAAAAGTCTATTGTTGCTATGGTGCAAAATTTAAACCTTATATAGCCTTAGTCCTTCCCCGGTGCAATTCAGAGGTGAAGGAAACCCTTGTGAATGGACAGTGGGTCCCATTTGTTGACCTTTCCCTCTGGTGCACCCCTTGTTCATCTCCCAAATCAAATGCAAGAGATAAATCATCTCTGGAAACTGGACTTTCTAAGTGTCAAGAAGCTCTAATTTGGAGGCTTTCTCTCCAATTTCAGAAGCATGTAAGGATTGCTTGGAAGGAATCGTGCAGGTGATGCCAGGAGGGGTCTCAGGTTTTCTCAGGAGGGGTCTCAGGCTTTCTCAGGAGGGTTTAGGAGCCTTGAACAAACACATCTGTGTTTTAAAGCTGGGAAAAACATTTGTAACGGTCAGTTATAAAATGGGGCCAGTTCACATGGATGGTGAAGACAGTCATGCTGTTTTATAACCATAGCAAAACCAGTAGCTAAAATTGGCTCAGACGTAGCTCTGGTAGGACCAGTAAAAGCTATTCACAGGTGTCAATTTATGGTGATAATCCTTCTTCCTCCATCGCTGTTCTGGCCACTGGTAATCATCTTTTTCCACTTTTCCAGTTGTAGAAGTTTACATTTAAGGTAAAGACATTTCAGCCTGGAGAATGCAAATGGAATTTTGAAGATATTTCTTTGATATTGGCTTGCTACTCTCATCACACAAGTATTTCTGACTCCCTTACTGGTAGCCAACACCTCCTCTGGCACTGACATGTAGTCCAAAATGATTGCAAAAGCCCATGAATTTTTCTCAAATTTTTATGGGAATATCCAGAATATTCACAGCAACAGATGAAAGAAGACTGAGTATCAGATTCACTCGTCTGTTAGCAAAATACGGAAAAAAAAAAAGAAAAGTGGTTGCTCCATTTTATTTCTATTCTATCCATGGCTTGCTCAAAACTTTCCAAATTTGACGATACTTTCATTATAAAATGGAAGTGATTTACACCAAGTTTGATTTATCTGCTGGCCTTGGCGGCTGGAATATTCCAGCAATGGGTTTGCTTTGTTTC
Organism: Pterocles gutturalis; assembly: GCF_000699245.1. Taxonomy (NCBI): domain Eukaryota; kingdom Metazoa; phylum Chordata; class Aves; order Pterocliformes; family Pteroclidae; genus Pterocles; species Pterocles gutturalis. Next base: position 37,768 of record NW_010117965.1, read on the forward strand.
AGCACAATAGAAGTTGAAAAAAATATTGCAGATGAATTTTATTATTGCAGCTTTTATATGGGACATGAAAGCGCAGTAGTTTAATACAAAGTCATTACTGCAGTTAAAACCATTAAGTTAATTAATATGGACATTTATTACCACCGATAAAAGATAATATCAGGGGATTTATAGAAACAATATATCTGTAAGTTCTTCCTCCTAAAGTCTCCACAAAGACAGGACTTTCAGGGGGGCGGAATAGGTTGTAATGTCACCTGTTACGGGGGCTGGCACGGGAGGTAGGTCACGGGGAACACTTGCAGGAGTCATTAAGAGAACCCCTGTCCTGGGAGCACCAGGGCTCGGAAAATGAGTCCTTCAGCCTTGATCGTTATGATACACTGATGGAAGCAGAAATTCCCTTGGTCCTACCAAGCCTTGAGAGGGAGTTGGCAGCATAACCTCTTTCTTTTATCGGGAGCAACCCCTCAGCTGCTGAACATCGGGGCAGTGTCTGCTTCTGTCCATAAGCAGAACGATAATTCTGTGCTCAGGTTTTTAGCCTGGCTACAGAAAAGTCAGCAAGCCCCCAACTTTCAGCCTCCCCAAGGCTTCGGGGCTGACCCCGCTCACGTTGCCCCTGACTGCTCTTGGTCATTTCCTTGTACCGATGCCGGATAACGGTTGGGAGACGTGGTAATTGAATAAAGCTTTGCAAACGCAGACAACTGCAGAGCGTGATAGAGGGGCTGCATCCATCACGGTAATGACAGACATTAGCAGAATGCCAAGTGTTTGGGTCTCGACAGATCTGTCACCGGTTTGCAGGCGGCAGTTGTACGCACAGGTCTGTGCAACGGCCGCTCCAATTCCGTGCTGTCTGCAAAGCTGTCACTTCGGGAGGAGATTTATTGGGTTGATACGTGTGATTTATGTCAGACGGTTTCAGCTTTGCTAACTTGTGTGCCACAATAGTAGTTAACAAGCAACTAAAATCTTGGATCCGTTGTGCTGGAAGCTACAGGACAGTCCCTCAGAGCCATTGTTCAGTGTTATCCTCTCTTAAAAATCCTCATTTTGGAGGCTGGGGGAATTTTGGGGACTGTCCTCCCTGGCATGGATGGTTTCTTCCTCTACTTAAAATCGTGTGAATCTACTCTTGGGTACTTTTAATTTGGATTTTCTCTAGCTCCTCTTGTTCCATGGTTATGCTGCAGAAGTTTGCTATGATTCCTCTGCCGGAGAAGCTCCTCCAGGACCCTCTTCCCCCTCCCCACCACCAGCGAGCTGGTGACCCTCTGTTTGACCCCAAACTGCTCTTCAGTGCCCATCCTGGGAGCAGCCAGGCAATAAAACCTGGTGTAACCACACTGGGATACGGAAAAGAACTATTCTAGAATAAAAAATGACTTTGGGTGGATTGTTTCAGGCAGCATCTCCTCAAGCTGCACTGTTGCACCGCCGCCATCATCCCACCGCCGTGCTCCATCCCTCCCGCGGAGCTGCAGACGCTGATGAGTGGTGACGACCCTTTCCACCGCCTCCAAACCCACCGTCCGGGCAAGGAGCCGGAGTCAAACCACCGCGACTGAAGTGTGGCCAGCCTAGCTGTGTGAGCCCCTCTGCATGTTCCTGCAAACCAAACCCTTTTAAATCAGACGGTACTTTGGAGATAATTAGCCTCATTGCATACACACAACGGCTCTGCCATGAGTGATGCAGGCTTGATTGCTAATGACAGGGCTGGATTTTTTTTTTTTCCTTCTGTTACAACCATGAATGACAATAAACACACACCTTAGTGGGCATTTCTCCCACCTGAATGTTGCAGTCCTTTTTCCCCCTTTCTTTTTTTGGTCGTTTAGATGGTATTGGAGAGACCAGATTTTTATTTTTTCCCATTAGGAAATGGGTACAGGAGGCTGCAGGCAGTCAGAATTTTCTGTAGATGATGCACTTGCTAATACCTCCTGTATATTTAAATCTCTTTTTCCCTTGTTTTATGTACAAACTTCACTTCATATTAGACAGAATAATATATTTGTGTTTCTGCACTTTTCAACCTGTTCGAATCACAGGGAAATTCTACAGATGAGCGACTGCCCAGCACAGGGAGCAGCCACGGGGAAACGCTGCATCTCCCTGCTTCACCAACAACCAGAGCTTTCATACATCCTCCAGCACTTTGTCCTGCAGGGACAGCATTTATATGTCACAGGTGAATATTCGGTGCTTAAAAACCAGCAGAGCCTTTCCCTGAACCCTTATTTCACTCTCAGTCCCTTACGGTCCACACGCAGAGAGCCCAGAGCAGGGGAAGGTGCTACAGGAGGGCAAACTCCAGTGATGGGCTTAGCTCAGATTGTTGGCTCTAGCCCAGCTTTACTCGTATTCAGCCAGCCTTTTCTGATAGTCACAATTTTTTCTGGCTTTTTTTCCCTCTCCCACCACCCCAGACACTGGATCCTTCCTGGGGCATCAGCTAAGGAGGCACTGGGAGGGGGTTTGTGCCTTTGGGTATAAGGTGGGTACGACAGCTCTACTTCTGCTCCTTTAAATGTTGAATGCCTTCCTCCTGCTCAAATAAAAAAATATATCTACACATTTGGTTCATCTTTTTTTTAATTTTTTTTACTTTTTTTTTCTTTTTTTTTTTTTTTTTTTTCTTTTTTTTTTTTTTTTTTTTTTTTTACCACGGGGCTGAATTGTCTGATCCTTTATATGCAGGACCTGGGTGTGAAGACCCAAGTGAGCCCAGGATTATTGTCAGCATCCCGACGCGGTCTGCGCACTGAGCCGTGCAGCACATTTCACACATCAGGGTGGGAAAGGGGCATGTTTGCTTAAAGTAAAGTGAAAAGAACCCCTAAGGAACTAAACAAACCCTCCGGAAAAACTTCTGCTGAGCAAAGGTGATCTGAGCTGACATTGAGAATTGTTTGATTTACAATAACGGGGAGATAATATTTTGCTAAGCCTCCCTGTAACACAATGTGTGTCGTTTGAAATTTCCCATTACACTGAGCGATCTAATAAATAAATGCCCCGGCTGCAATAAACATGAATCATTCAGCTCGGAAAAGCTCTCAGCAGTCCTGTAACAAATATCTTCTTCCTAATGGTCTCTGGAAGTCACCGATTAATTTGACTTTCAGCTGACTGGCTGTGAAGCGGAGGAGCCCGGCTACTGCCAGGCAAGTGCCTGCAAGATGCTGGGTCAAACTCTGCGGAGATTTAGTGACAAATCAGATTTACAAATGAGGGATGTGCTGCTCTGGAAAGGATATGGCTCAAGCCTGGTAATTAGCAAGTACATGGGCAGATAGAATGGGCCAGCAGGGTTTTTCAGGGTTTTTTTTTTCAATGGTAGAAAAAAAAAAATATTTTTTTATGCACTGCAGCAATGAAAGCCACCTTCTGAGAACAAGAAACCAGTTGATATTATTTGTCCCCTAATTTCTGCTGTTAATCTTTCACCGGATTATGCGCACGTGAAGGTATTTGAGCTATCCTCTGCCCTCATGCCAATATTTGTTATAATTTGGGATGGAATTTAATATGAGTAATGTTGGGAGAAACAGGTCAGGGTTTCAGATTAACACCAATAACCATAATGAGAACAGATGCTTATATCCATCTGGAATGTAGATTTAATATGTTAAATTCATAGCTCAGCCCATGAAATGCAATCATCAGATGTTTACTGGTCCCAATTTAATGAGCGATTTTGGATTAAACGGGGGCCAAACAACAGGCCACCAATCTATATTAAATCTCTGCAAAATGAAAATTGCAAAGATTTACTTAGGGTCATTACACAAGAAAATTTAATCACAACCTCATCCATAATGTCACATCGTCATCAGACTGATAATTGAAATGCCATGTGAGGGATTATGAATAACCCTCTGTTTATGAAGATAGCTTTCTGATTATTTCTATGTCCTGTGAGCAACATAAAATATGATTTGTATTAATGTACATAGTTCTTGCCTAAAAGAAACCCACTGGGGATCTGCAAAAATAAGTCTGATTTTTTTGCCTTCACTGTCACTGACAGGAGATGTCGTCAGTAACACTACTGCCACAATTTTAAAGCCGCGTGGTGAGGTGAAGCCCTGTGTACACTCGCACTGTGTTTTGTGGCACCACAGGGAGACGGAGCTTGCAGCATCCCTGCAGCTGTGTGGGTGCTATTAAGTATTCCGCACACGATTTTAGTAAGCAAACATTGATTTGTCTAGAATCAATATTAATGCTTCAGATTGCATTTTGTCTGGGGCAAGAAAAGTATCTTCCAGTATTCACTAAACACTTAGTACCTTTGGGATGTTACTGAGAGCACGCTTTTGATTCTGGCATGTTACAAAATATGAAACTCCTGGATACCTGACAAATATATAATTGTGCATTGTGCTGGATTATATAACACCCTACAAACAGCGGAATTTCTAACAGCATTTGGTTTCAGAAGTCCATCTAAATATTTATAGAGTGTGTGCTGAGGGACTCTCTGCTCAGCCCTGAAGGTGGATGAATGCTGAGCTGAGATACTCCAGAATCCACACGACGAGCAACAGGCTCTTCTGGTGAACACGTGCATGTGCTGCTGACATACGGGTGCTGCTGCCACTCTTTGCTTCCAAATTACACCTGCTTCGTTATTTAGTCCACACTCAGGTGACCCAGCCAGCCAGGGCTCTGACACCGACTTCCTCGCTGGCCCTGGGCATGTCACCTCCTCTCTGGGAGGTGCCACCATGAGCCCACGTACCCGGGTGCAGGACATGATCCGAGACACTGTTGGCAGAACCGGGAAGCCCTGCACAGAGGATGGGGTTTCTCATTTTCTTGTCCTGCAGATGAGATCTCAACCCGCATAATGAAACTAAGCTTCCCCCTGCCAAGCCCAGGGCAGGAGTGAGGATGAACTTAGCAGCTCATCTCCAAAGATGTGGCCACCTCCTCCTCCTCTGAGTTGTCTGAGCTCAGGCTGAACATGCCGCACACCCTGGGGACTCAGCTCTGCTTGGGGCAGGATCAGAAAGCAAGTGGGAGTGTTCTTCTCCCCAGTTCAGGGATGCTTTCTGTACCATCTCATTGTCAGCGCTGCAAAACTGATCACATCTGATGGGTTTTAATTGCCCTGCATATGAATTAACCAGGCCCTTTGTCAGAGAACAATTAAGCAGCGAGCTCAGGAACAAGAAAAGCCAAGGCAGGACAAAAACCTGCGTCTCCCGACGGGCAGGCAGAAGCCAGCATTCCCCAAGACTGAGCATCTCACATCCCAGCTGGAGAGCGGTGCCCGTGGGGGGCATCCGGACAGTCGGGGCTTTGGATCACTGCAGCCCTGAGCAAAGGTTTGGATCAGCTCCCCACAGCACACTTCTATATCCAAATTTTAAGCAGCTTAAGACACATACACACCCACAAGGACAGGGCTAAAGTTTCCAGAGGATCTCAGCCCACGTTGAGCTTAACAGGCTCTGAAAAACTTTTGCATCTACTTTTTAGCTGGGCTAGCCTGGGAAGGATGTTCCCCTCCATAGATAATTTGTTTCCAAGCAAATCTGCATTCCTCTGGGACTGCAGCAGGCATCAGGCAACCCCAAGTGGAAGGAGCCAGATTTTTCACCAGCTATTAAGTAGGATGTAGAAAAAAGCTGCACACTTTTTGTCTGTGGCTGCGGATTCCCAGAAAAAAAAGAGTATTTAAAACATGGATCTGCTGTAGGTAAGTGTAACATGTAATTGGAGAAAGCAGTGGAGCAGCAGCGTCACTGCCCTTGGTTTATACGTCGGTCTGGCTCAGGTCAGAAGGTACCGGGCAATGCGATAAATTGCTGACAAAATGGATGGTGCAAGTTGTAACTACAAGGGCTCGTCAGAACACAGGGGCTGAACTTCTTGCCCTGAGATGAACACCAGGGTGACAGGCACCCAACAGGGGCTGGCTCTGCACACATCTTCCCGTGTTCACGTGCAAGCATCGGGCAGCTGTGTCTGCAGGCGCACAGCTACAGCCGCTTTCTGGGGATCGGCGTGTTTAACAGGCTCAGCCAGTGTCACATCTCCCAGGCACCTTCCCTCCCATGGGCTGATCCCTGTAAGCGTCTCAGAGCATCGCACCGCTGCCAGGCGGTGGTTTGCTCTGCTGACAGATGTCCCTGCGCGATATTTAAACTCTGAGGTTCTAATCCCACAATTACCCATTAGGGAGGTGGTTACACATGTACTGACGTGACAAACCCGGGTGGAGACTGATGGCTTTCATTACTCCCTCTTCTCCAAACCCAGGATGTCTGACCGAGTGTCTCTAGCCATAAGGTGCTGGAGCAGATTCAGCTTTGCGGTGATGACAGGACGCTATCTGCTCCTCTTGCCTTGAACAGTTGGGCTGAGCGTTTCCTTCCTTATTACCCAGGGTAAAAAAACAATGAGGCTTTATTAATGGTTGCTGGCACGTGGGGAAAGTTCAAAGGTGTTGGGCGAGGGCCAAGTTACGCACATGCCCACGGCCGCGGGGACACAGACGTGCTGTCGCGTGTGGGTGTCCCTGCAGCGACAGGAAATACGGATGGAAACGCAAATTCTGCTGCAGGGACAAAGCTCTCGGTGTGTAACGGGGCTGATACGGCAGGATGCTGCACTGAATCCCATTCTGTAAAGTCCTCACGTGAAGGTGACAGCAACCACAGAATGGAGGTGTGAAAGAGAACTGACGCATCAGATAAACTCCAGCTGTCGCCTCCAGCCAGCGCCTCTTTCTGTCTGGCCCTCTTCTCTTGGCTAATATCCCTCGGGATTAAGATTGAAAACATTTTTTTTCTTCTTTAGCTTTCAGCCTCAAAGGTTGATCTTTGTGGGCTTCCCCCCCACCCTTTCCTTCTTTAAACTGTCTTATTTCTCAAAGAAGAGGCAACTGAAACCCAGGAAAAGGCAGCGGTGTGCTGCTTGACCTGGTTTTCTCTAGGAAGCTGGTGAGACACCGTTTGGATGCTTTTCTGTATCCTCCAGGTAAAGCCAGCTCCAGACCCTATGTTCAGTACTTTTTCTCTCCCAACTTCTATTTAAAACATCAGATCTGAAGCTTCTTCCCTTGCTTCAAAAAGTCTTATAATACAGAATATACAGTAGCAGACTCTCTTTTCCAAATTTTTTCAAAGGTTGATTTTCTTATAGCTTAACTTTAGCCAGGGGAAAGGCGAGACGAGGACAGTCACGGAAGGGTTAAAGGATGCTGCAGTTCAGGATGCAAATACACTATCCACTAACTCAGGGCTAAAACTAATGTTCCTCGGTGGGTAATAAAGATTGCTGTGCAGCTCTTCTGAGCTGAGATGAACAGATTTATTTGCGATCTCTCCCGGGTACCCCAGTTTTTGCAGAGCAGATACTAGAAGCATTCCTGGCTCAGCTAACTGCCAGTAAGGACCCGTCTTCCCTGCCTAAACGCAACCCTGCTGGGATTCACCCCAACTGCTAAAATTGGTCACCCTCTGTGTAGTGTTTAGGACCTTTTGGGACACTTAATGTTGCTTCAATAAGACCAGATGCACAAAGTTCAGTGCATGTGTGTATACAACATTGCGGGCTTTAAATGGACAAACTTTCATTGTCCTGCTGACAAACCAGCCAGCCAGGTGTAGATATATCTCCATCAACAGCTATATCGAGACACCGGTCAGTCCATCACTATATCTCAGAATGTTGTTTTGTGCTGAGAAATGAAAAACTTTGAAATGAATTTCTACTCGTCTCAGGGGTGCTGTGGAGAATTACCCAAGGGCGAAGGATGTCACTTACTAAAGTCTGATTCTGCCCAAGTAAAAGGGTTGATAAGTTAATGTAAATCATCTACAGTATTTTGCTTTAAGTAGTCCACCATCGGTTAGGAATCACATAAAGAGAAGGAAGCAATGAGAAAATGTTGTAGAACTGGTCCCTTGATGTTGTGGTTTTTTTCCAATACTGTTGAAGATATACTTACTTACCTGAACAACACCCAGAGAAGAGTTAAAAGTGTCACATTATCTTCCCAATGACATATTTAGCCAGTTATTCAGGCTATAATGAAGCTGTGTAATGAAGTCAATGTCCTTGAAAGTTCTTCATCAATTTTTTTCTCATCTGTCAGCATATCCACTTGCCGACACAATATTAATTAAACACAACATTTCCTGGAGTGTTGAAGTGAAGTCCCACCACTGATAATGAACAGGTTTAGGAGAGTCACATCCCAACAAAATTACTTTTTAAACCAGCCTTATTAAGCAGAAAATTAGACCTAAATCACCCTACAACATCCTCATTAAAAGCCACTGATCCTTGGCTGCTTCTGTGTTCTAACATCTTTAATTAGCAAACTGCTGGTCTATCTGCCATGATAAATGCTATTAATCTTACCTTTCATTTGCTTTCTCTTAACCTATCATTTGCCCACTTCAGGGAGACGCACGCTTCCACCAGAACCCATTTTATTGCATCTAACGTCCTTGTAAGGATGAAAAATGCGGCAGTCACGGGTTAACCGCGATGGCTCTCTCCACCCTCACTCCAGCACTGATTTTCAGGATTTGGAGGTATCTCAGATGGCAGATTCGCTGTGTTTGTGCAGAAATGAAGAGTATTTTCCAGTAGATGCATATGGGATGCTGTTGCCAAGCCTTGACAGCAAACCACCGGGCAGCTGTGGGTCAGTGCCCTCTCTGCCGCCTCGCTTAAACCAGGGAAGAGTTATGGGCACCAATTAAAAAATCTTCTGGGAAAGCTCCACCCAGGGAAAAGAAATCCTTTAAAACCACGATTGCATTTTAGAATTGCACCTATTAAATCTACAGCCTCTGAGTGGCCTTTACCAAGTGTGACAGCTTCACGGCTTCCTTCGTATTTGTTCGCAGAAGCTCCGGAATATATCAGGACAAATAACATACTGCGCCAGGCCACCTTCACATTACATTCGTCACATGTAAGCACCTAACGCAGTGTTATGCATTTCAGAAATACATTTTTATTTGCTGCCTTCTCAGGTACAAAATGCCACCTTGTATGCACAGTGCTTTTTTCCAGTTTTTGACTATGGGATCGGGACTTTTCCCTAGGTTCATGCTGGCTGATTTTTGATGTCTGCGCATCCAATAATATCACTGTATTCAGCTCACGGCTCCTGGACAACAGAGAAACACAAATCTGGCCTCACCCACTGAAATATCTTGAGTGATAAATCCAGCTTGTGGTACCCAGTAGGTCTTTCCAAGCGCCTCTGAAAGATGCTCTGACCTGGATTAACGTGACACGTCCTGATCGCAGACACTGTCACAACCTTCAGTTCGAAGAGCTTAACGCTGAGGCTTGTCAGCATAATTTACTTCATTTACCCCTATCCATTTATCTCCATCATTGTTATTATCCCCCATTATTTAGTGACCACAGATAGAAACACTTTCCCCTGGCAGCTTTAATGACAGCAGCTTTTAATTTCACATTGCCTTGGGTTATCCTTGCTGCCGATGGGCTGCTGCTCATTGGGGCCAGGTTATTGTACCTGCACTGAGCTGTAGGGTTTCTCTCCCTGGGCTTATGTGTCCAAAAGCTGGGATCTGTCCTCAGCTACCCGTGTAGCTTCTGCAGTCAATGTCAGGAGATAAGCATCCCCAGAAGGCGCCTTGTCCACCTATCCTACGGTGACATGGATTACCCTCGGGACACCCGTTATCTATCATTCCTCACTGCGGAGGCTTAATTAGTTGTCTGACTTTTAAATGTTAAGTTAGGTACAGCAATCTGACTCCCAGTGATTTTTTCAGTCTGGAGCAGATGAGTCACAATTCGTATGCAAGAACGGTATCCGTGAAGCTGTGCTTTTCTAACGAAGCCCTTCTCTCACCCCCAATATGTTTCCATTATCTCGCCATCAGGAAATAATTTTTTCTCCTGCATGCAAAGACACATGACATACTCATTTACTTGCACACATGCAAAACCAGATTAACTACTCCATAAATTAGTTAAAAGATTTTCCCAGAGAAAATGAAGAGGAAAGACATGTAATTCCCACTTAACTCCGGAATGAATGAAGATACTCTGCTCTGTCCATGACTATCTAGACAGATACTAGAAACCAAGATCACTGGATTGTGATGACCAAGTCTATGTGAACAGAGGGTCTCCAGTTTATTCCGAGCTATTAATGTTTTAATACTAAAATTAATGACCTCAGTGTATTTTCTCATATTTAGGTTAAAGCTCACCATCCCATACCTCCAAATTTGGGGTAAGCTGATCCTGAATTTTAACACCTGGACCAAACGAAACCCCGAACATGGGGTAAAACCACACCTGAATGGAAACTGAGGCCAGAATAAACTTCTGGTCTAACTTAAAGAGAGCATTTCAGGGCAGCAGCTAGAATAACGGGGTGAATAAAGCATAAGCCAGTGTAGTAAAGAGACTGAAAGTCATTAGAGAATCATCAGATTTGTGATGAAAAAATACCAGCCTTTGCCATGACTGAACTGGTTACGGGGCATCCTTGTCTGAGCAGACACCCCTCCCACCACGACCAGGCTGAGTCAGTTTCTGCTGACCAAATCCCAGCCTTGGAGGAGCTTTTAGAAGATTTTAGATTATATGAAAATGCAAAAGATGAGAGTTACTACTGCTGCAGGACCTGATGGGAGTCACACCGCTCTGGAGCACAGCTGCCACATTCAGGGAATGAGCGGAGACACACCTTCTCCTTTGGGCTGAGCATCTTCTGTGCCTTACCTGGGCACCTGGGTTGTCTCCTCTCAACCAGAGCACTCCTCATGTCATTTCCCAGCAGCGTCTTCAATGCCACTGGGTTCTTTCATTTCAGACAGGTAAAACCAGCCAGGAAAATGTTTCAGCCAGCTGGAATGGGTGTGTTGTCAGCAAGGTTTGTGTGACACAGGAAATCTTGGGACTAGAAATGAAGTGATAGAAGTCGACTGCCCAAGTAGTGCTGATCACAAAAAGTGAATTTTATGAGGCTGGCATTTGTATCATTTGAAAATGGGAAGGCTCCCTAAGTTATCAGAGTGAGACTGGTGAAAAATCAGTGTAAGAAATGGATGAGCTCTGTGGAGTGAAAACCAAAAGCTGGGTATCAAGCCAGGAGGGGAGTCACAGGGGTGTCAGGATCGGCACCTCAGGGTGAGCGAGAGCAAACCAGGGCTGGTTCGAAACCAAAGGTGAGGCTAAAGTAGGATGTGACTACAGGAATAAAAAAAATCCCAGTTAGAAGTGCCTCTTTTCCTTGTAACAAGAAAACCGAAGAGTTGCTCAGCCACTGACAGCATCTCCTCCTCCCAGGGCGTACCAGCCGTGTGTCCTGGGGTTACCAGCTCCGTGCAGGACTCTGAGGCAGGAGCCTGTGGCTCAAACAGTGATGGAGACACAGAGAAAGCAGCAAAGGACAGTCCTGGGACAACACGTCATGTCACAGCCCGGTGCTTGCACAGAGAGAGCCGGGATCTTGGCCGGAGCCTTTGCCATCTCCCCCGTTCCAGGGCGGCATCAAGACCAAAGCTGCGTTTTGCAGCAAGGGCATGGTTCTGCAGCAAAGCATTTCACAAACCCTGGCCCAGACTCTCCCCTACGGCTCGACTGGGCTCAGTGCAAGATGAGGATTGGAGAACAAAGGTGGCTCCAAGCCACCTTTATGTGTCTCTGCTCTGGAAGCAGCTGGGGACCGGCTGGTCCCTGGGGCAGGTTCAGGTTGCCTCAGGCTGTGGTAGCAGCAGGAGATTGCTAGAAAATAGCCAAGATGCAGCTACACCTCCTTTTCCACGGGCTGTCACTGCTCCAGGAGCAACCAGGAGGTGACTTGGGTGACACCATGGCCACAACAGAGGCTCAGTCCTCCCAGGGACCCCGAGCGTGCAGAGAGGGAGCAAATGTCAGCAAGCTCAGATCATCTGAATTCAAATCCGCTGAGCCACTCGCTGGAGTCAGTGTGCCTCCGCGGGCAGATGCCTTGATCTTTTCTGTGCCTCAGGGCAAGGCAACTGGGGAAGGCAGTCCAAAGCAACAGAATTGCACTAAAATGATCAGATACTGCTTCCAAATTTGGCTTCACTCTAAACCCTCCCCCCCCCCCCCAAAACCAAAACAAAAAACACACCAAGTAAATATCTAGAGACATGCACACCCAATGTGCGAGAATTATTTTTCCCATATTTATATAGAAACTATTCTGCTTGCAGGCTGGATCAGAGTCCCACCGAGGGCAGAAGCATTTACAGGGGAGAGAATTTGCAAGAACGAGAACTACAGCAAGCAGTCTGGTCCTAACAAGTGCACTCAAGAGCTCAAAAAGGAAAGGAAAATCTCTTTTTTGTTTTGCTTTCAATGAAATAAAGTCTAAGACAGACCCCAAACATTTGCAGAGGAGAGAACATTTGAGAAAAGTTGCTCTCTGTGGCATTGCTTACCCCCCCAAAAAAGGGTGTTTGTGAACAAGCAAGCACCTGAAAGAGGCGTCAAGTCACACAGGAATAATCTTTCCTATGTTGTGCTGTCTCCCAGTACGGAGATAATGCTATCCAGTGCCACATTCAATTGCAAAGAGGACTGTTAGGAGTAATAGAGCTCCTGCAACTAAAGTGTTTTCTGTCCTCCAATCTTCCAGGAAACTGATTGAGGCAAGAAAGGGAAAAAGCCAAGGGGAGAAAACTTGTTAGAAGTAAAATTGTATTTTCTTGGACACTGGAAAGGATGTAAAACTAACCCAGAGGCCTCGGAGTCAGCAGCCATTTTAACATTTTCAGAGATTTTCCTCTTTTTCGCCTACAGCCTCAGTTCTGCTGTAAACACTGAGCGCACCCACTACGGCTGTCAGCTGCGGAGTTTGCTTTACACTGAAGCTGCCAGGAGATAAAAAATACTTAAGGTAAGATAATTCACAAATCGGTGGCATAAGGATTTCCTCATGACATCTCTGTGAGGAGTGCAATGCAGGACTTTTACTTTTAGCAAATCAATAAAAATAGGATGCGTGCATTTGGAAACCAGCAAAAGCAAAGCCAGGCTGGGTCTCCATCGTTCTCGCTGCAACGCTGCCCGTGGCAGAATGGGAAACTAACACCCTGTCCTGAGACATCACTTTTTTTTTTAAGGGTAAAATAAAATGATGAAAAATATTGTTCGTGGGTTTGTCAGGTGGTCAAAGTGATTTTTCAGGAGAGCAGTGGTTTTTACGCAACGACATTTTCTGTGCTACAGCCAAAGGATGTTCTACAAAGTTTAATGAAAAAATAATAAAAGCATTCCATTTAAAACACTGATAATTGATGGAAAAAAGACACATTGGGTAAAGAAATTATAGAAATATCTGTTCACGCATGCATGCGACATACATGAAGACATTATAAATATGAACCAACATAACATGCAGGTGGATGTGCCTTTTACACAGATCAACACACCTGCACACACAACCACATTAATCAGTGTAATCTCACTTTGAAAGTTTTTTTCAACAATAATCAATTGACTTGTTAGCTGGGAGGCAAACACAAGCACAATAAATTCTTTACTGGTATCATGGAAGAAGGAACATTACTCCAGACTCTAGAAAAGTTCAGCACTAGTAAATTCTGATGAACACCATTACTGTGATTACCGCTTGGGCAAAGATTTGCCCGCCTCATTGTCATTTCTTATACTACATCAAGCCAAGGCTGGTAGGGACCTCGTGCTGCTGTCGCCCAACTGAATGTGACCTTTTTTGGGTGACCGTGCTGCGGTGGGGGTTTTCCTGCTCCTCTGGGAAAGCACGAATCAAAGTGCAGAGCCTAGGATGCAACGTAAGGTTTTAATAAGCGCAGAAATTAAATAGATGAGCTTTTTGCTTTTAAATGTCAGCGTTGCAACTTCCCTGTCATTTGCAGGAGAGAAGGGAAGGGGCTAAACATCTTGGGCTGTGGCGAGTTTTTAAGCCGCATAATGATGGCGATAAAAATCTATAATGTCAGTTGCCTTGTGGCAATCAACAAACATTTCGCATTATGCTTGCATCTTAAGGTTTGCGGCCAAAAACTCGCTTTGCCTCTGTCTCATTAAAATAACGAATGCAGTCCGGATGGATCTGCACTGATTCACTGTACGTCACACTAAATCACAACGCTCTTTGGAGCCAACTGACTATGGCCTCATTACTTTAGACAAAAGTGGGCTTGGAGGAAAAACTGGGGTGATGTTTTTTTGCTCAGCCATGTTTTTTCCCTTTGAAATACTTAAGGCAAAAGAGCAGAGAGTTTTTTCCCATTGGTAGCTGCGGAAGGTTGGGTTCTATTCATGGTACAATTCCGTATCGATATACATAAACACACAAAACATCCGCGTGGGGAAAGAGAAATGAAGCAAACACAAATGGCATGAATGAAACATTTTATCACTGATGAAATTAAAGACCTAAGAATTAAAATAAACTGTTAAATAAAAATTAAAAAAATCCATATGTTAACTGTTTCACTAGAGCAGAGAGTTTGCAAACCAGCACGCTCTCCTCCTCTGCTGTTGAAGATGTTACGTACTTGTGGTCTGTCTTCTGCAAGTCTTTGTTCTTCAAATTTCAGTACCTTAAGTGCAGCAAAAAAATTAACCCCCCCCCCCCCCTTTTTTTTTTTCCTCTGAAGCAGCTTGGGTAAATATCTCTAAAAATTATTTAACTGTAATACTTAGGAGTAATCTATTTGGCCTTAAAGAAATTCTCATAATCAGGCTCAAAACAGTTTAGCGTTTCAGGAATAAACATTCACTCAGATTTACTATTGTTAAGTGCAGCTAAGAAGATTTTTAAAATTTAGCTGATTGTTTTAAAACATATGTATTTATAAATTCAAATAGAAATAAGAATTTGAGGTAACAGCTAAAAGAACTAATGTGAATTCTGACTATGAAGAGATTATAAGAAGTTCATGGTGAAAATCATTCTTGGAAACACCTAAATGAATGGCAAAGGTCTCTCAAATGTTTTGATAATTGTTTCCATTTTCTCTTATGCACATATGATTCACTGTAGAGAGAAAATGCTTAATATTAAGCTATTTTTCTATAGAAACCATGCAAACATGTTTCTAATTTGCTAGCAAAATATTTTGTTATATACCCACGAGGTATTTCATGTTTCAGGTAGGAGAACGACTGCCTAAGCAGCATGCAGGGAATGACTGATTTAAATGTTATAAATCCCCAAATTTTTCATCTCCCTTTGAACAGAATGCCAAAGGGGATTAAAGACTAAAGACATATCACAAACAAATTTACATTATTAAAATTACTGTAATCAAGAGTCTTTTCTAGCCTTAATCAGGATTAGTGAAATCAAAAAAACCCCCAACTTTTCCACTGTGCAATACTAATCAAAATTCTATCAAACAACAGATAACAGTCAAAGCAGTTTTGAAAATTAAAAATATTGCCTGATGTATTCTAGTATTCTTTAAAAGTATTTTCTCCTGTTTGAGACCAGAGCAATGATTTCTTGATGGTAGTTCTCATGGCAGGCAACAAGCGTAGGTAAAAATAAATTCCAATAATAAAGTCCAACCTCTTATTTCCACGAGCAGGTCCAGGAAACACACTTGTTTGAACACTTGCTATAGAAGGAGGAGGGAAAAGTGCAGTGGGGGATGCTTGGGTTTGTTCTCCTAAATTGTAAACTCAATAACCCAAGTTGTGGGAAACTTGACGAGAAACCAGCCGCACGCGAGAGCCCAACCTTGCAGGACACGCAGCGCAGCTCTCGCTGCTGGGCGGCAATAAGCAGGTTTGGTCTGGAGAACAGCTATGCTACAGGGCTAAGACAGTAAAGGGATAAAGCTTGTGCAGATTTTTCTGGTCCTCTGGACCCTCTTAAAGAAGGCAGAGTTGTGTTGGTTTTGGAAACCGCCGCTGTGCTCAGGAGCATCAGGCCCCGTGTACTGTCACTAATGTCACCAGAAATGCCACCAATCAGTAAAACAGCAGCAGGATTGGACCCTGTGTTCACTTCACCCTTGTAAAATGCCAACCACTATTTCAGAATGGAAATTATGGAAATGTATATGTAAAGAACAATCCTGAAAAACAACACAAGAACAATGATCAATCACTTCCTAAGCCTCGGGAAGAAGCTTGGCAATCCAGCAATATTCAGATATCGTGACAGGATGTCAGAAAAACAGCTACATGGGTTAAAGGACAAGGAAAACGGCACAAATCCCACAGCTTTTCCAGGAACTCCAGCTGACTTAACTTTTTGCTGGTACCTCAAGCAGATGGTCACCTTCAGGACCCTCCATCCTGTTGCTTCCCTCTGATTAAACAATATTTTACCTGGCAAGCTCAGAACTGCTCGTGGTAAATCTTGATTGATGCAGTGCAAATACACAGCAGTTTCCAACTCTCTTAGTAAGGTTATACTGGTTAGTAAAACACTAGTTTTGGTTAGTGACTAGAATTACACAGCTTAAAAAACAGAGCAGACAGTGGAGCAGCATCTCCTCCTTGTGTCTCCTCCTAATGACGCCTCATGCTGATCATTTTTGAAGTTTAAAGAAAAACTAACTGAGGTTAGAAAACAATATATTATCTTTAATTAAAAGTTGGCATTATGTTTCCTTCAAAGTATGAACATACCAGGATAACGCGTACATTAGAACACACGATCTGTATTTCGGTTCCATCTGAGCATACACCATAAATCCTTCTTGGGAAAAAAAAAAAAAAAAAGCAGGCATCAGAACAAGTACATTGGAGCAGAAAAAAAAAAAAATCTTCAGCATTTTGAAGTCCTTCCTTCATATTCTCCAAAACACCAACTGGAAGCAGACACTTAAACCTTACATGGTACACAAAATAAGTTTTTTTCCATATGCTAGATAAGGGGGAAATCGAGTAACAAGTTATGGGATCCCATCCCCAGGACAACCATGCACATTTGCAAGGTTAGCACCGATGCTTCACACACACAAACGCAATAATCAGATGCTCTTTATCCCCTCCCAACAAAACCATATTTCCAGCAGCATTAGGCATTCCCTCGGCAGTGGTTTTAGCAGCAGCTCAGCACAAAGCGTAAATCACACCGAAACAGACACC